>NW_027675358.1:597500-605000 GCF_965601325.2 Salmo salar
GTCCACAGAAACCAACAGGAGAGATCAGAGTCAGAGATTCTCAGTGGTCAGTCTTCCCAGAGTCATCAAACAGACCTGGCCTCCATATTCAGTGTATGTGGTCCTGTTATGAACATTTGTTTTTGTTTACCTCAAGTAAAGTTGATCTGTCAATTATTCATTATTGTGTTAATGAGAAAGCATTTCTTCTCTTGCTTAACTTATTTACTTGATTTATTTTAGTTGCTTGAAGAGAAAATGATGACATTTGTGAAGAACGAGCTGAAGATGTTCAAGAGGATTCTTAGTCCAGAACTCCCAGAAGGCTTTGAGAGTCAGAAGCAGGATGAGGAAGTGGTGGATGCTGAAGATGAGAAGCAGGAGAGCAGTGCCAGAGAGGGGGCTCTGAAGATCACACTGCACGTCCTGAGGAAAATGAACCAGAAGGAGCTTGCTGACACACTGGAGAAATGTAAGATCTGTCTGCCTCATGTTGAATGCTGTTTTATAACATTTAAAAGCTGTAGCTAAAGTACAGCTAAAGTAGCTGAGTAACTCAATGATATTGTAGCAGCCTTAACACAACACCTAGTGACCTCATCAAGTAGCAGAAGGGATGTGTTGTGTTGATTAATTTAGAGAGAGAGACAGAGACAGAGAGACAACATTAATAATACCATCAATAATACCAATAATTACATTATCAGTCACACCAGTCTGTAATGCATTATGAAAACATTTAAACAGTCAGTTAAGAGAATAAATGATTATAATTTAAAATGTTATAACAGTCCTACAATACTGTAGGCATTAAAACAGACGTAATATTAATATCCTCTGTGCTATTTCTTCATTCAGATGAGCTTGCTGTGATTTGCCAACGTGAACTCAAATCTAATCTAAAGAAGAAGTTTCAATGTGTATTTGAGGGGATCGCTAAACAAGGAAACCCAACACTTCTCAATAAGATCTACACAGAGCTCTACATCACAGAGGGTGGAACAGGAGAGGTCAATAATGAACATGAACTGAGACAGATTGAGACAACAACCAGGAAACAAGCAAGACCAGAGACTGCAGTCAAATGTAACGACATCTTCAAACCCTTAACTGGACAAGACAAACTAATCAGAACTGTGCTGACAAAGGGAGTCGCTGGCATTGGAAAAACAGTCTCTGTGCAGAAGTTCATTCTGGACTGGGCTGAAGGAAAAGCAAATCAGGATGTTCAATTTGTGTTTTCATTCCCTTTTCGGGAGCTGAATTTGATGAAAGGGGAACAACACACTTTGATTGAACTTGTCAATCACTTCTCAATGGAAACCAAACAATCAAGAATCTCCAACTACGACAAGTACAAAGTTGTGTTCATCTTTGATGGTCTGGATGAGTGCCGACTGCCCCTAGACTTCCAGAAGAACAAGATCTGTTGGGACGTCACAGAGTCAACCTCACTGGATGTTCTGCTGACAAATCTCATCAAGGGAAACCTGCTTCCCTCTGCTCTCCTCTGGATAACTACCCGACCTGCAGCAGCCAATAAGATCCCTTCAGGGTGTGTTGACCAGGTGACAGAGGTACGAGGGTTCAATGACCCACAGAAGGAGGAGTACTTCAGAAAGAGATTCAGTGATGAGGAGCTGGCCAGCAGAATCATCTCACACATAAAGACATCAAGGAGCCTCCACATCATGTGCCACATTCCAGTCTTCTGTTGGATTTCTGCAACAGTCCTCGAACACATGCTGAAACATAAGAGAGAAGAGATGCCCAAGACTCTGACTGAGATGTACACACACCTTGTGGTGTTTCATACCAAACAGAAGAATGAAAAGTATCTTGGGAAAGAAGAGACAGATCCACACTGGAATAACGAGAGCATTCTGTCACTGGGAAAACTGGCTTTTCAACAGCTAGTGAAGGGCAATCTGATTTTCTATGAAAAAGACCTGAAAGAGGCTGGCATTGATGTCAATGAAGCCTCTGTGTACTCAGGATTGTGCACACAGCTCTTTAAAGAGGAATGTGTTCTGTACCAAGACAAGGTGTACTGCTTCGTGCATCTGAGCATTCAGGAGTTTCTGGCTGCTGTGTATGTGTTCCTCTCATTCATCAACAACAATGAGAATCTCATGGACAAACAGCAAACAAAGTCCAGTATATTTTCTCTGCTGTACAGAGACAAGTCTGAAGTTACTGTCTACAAGAGTGCTGTGGATAAAGCCTTACAAAGTGAGATGGGAAACCTGGACCTTTTCCTCCGCTTCCTTCTGGGCCTCTCACTGGAGTCCAATCAGAAGCACTTACGAGGTCTACTGACAAAGACAAGAAGCAGCTCACAGAGCCATGAAGAAACAGTCAAGTACATCAAGGAGAAGATCAGGGAGAATCCCTCTCCAGAGAGGAGCATCAATCTGTTCCACTGTCTGAATGAACTGAATGACCATTCTCTAGTGGAGGAGATCCAAAGCTACCTGAGCTCAGGAAGTCTCTCAGAACCCAACCTGTCACCTGCACAGTGGTCAGCTCTGGTCTTTGTGTTGCTGACTTCAGAAAAGGAGCTGGATGTGTTTGACCTGAAGAAATACTCCAAATCAGAGAAAGGTCTTCTGAGGCTGCTGCCAGTGGTCAAAGCCTCCAGAGCTGTTCTGTGAGTAAATAAAATGACATATAAGAAGTATTCATCAGGAAGAAATATTATGTTTAGAGAAAAATATGTATTATAATATGTATATTGAAAAACATATTGAATAAATGCATTGATGGAAGATGAATCTATATGTTGTTTGGGAATATGAACCAAATGCATCTACCGTTGTCCTTCTACACTGCTGGTGTTAAATTAACAGTGTGTTTGTGAAGTCATGATGATCTCGTTGCAGGCTGTCAGGCTGTCTAGTCACAGAGGAAGGCTGTGCTTCTCTGGTCTCAGCTCTGAAGTCAAACCCCTCACACCTGAGAGAGCTGGACCTGAGTAACAATGACCTGAAGGATTCAGGAGTGAAGCTGCTCTCTGCTGGACTGGAGGATCCACACTGTAAACTGGAGACTCTGAGGTCAGTATTCCTGTAGTTGGTCAACAAATGATTACTGTTCACCAGATCCACATGTGTTTACCAGACACACATAGTCCACACCATATGTGTTTGGACAGTGAAGCCTACAGTTTTAAATGTGGTGCTATGCTCCAGCATTTTGGATTTGAGATCGAATGTTTCATATTAGGTGACAGTACAGAATGTCACCTTTTATTTGAGGGTATTTTCATACATAGCTGTGTTACTGTTAAGAAAGGAAAGCACTTTATGTATTTAGTTCTCCCATTTGAAAAAGTTTTACATATTCGGACAAATTCACTTATGTTGTATTAAAGTTGTCATAAGTTTAGTATTTAGTCCCATGTTCCATGCCTGCAGTGATAACATCAAGCTTGTGATTCTACAAACTTGTTGAATGCATTTGCAGTTTGTCTTGGTTGTGTTTTGGAAGATGTTTTTCCTAATAGAAACTGAATGGTGAATAATGTCCTGTCATTTTGGAATCACTTCACTTGTATTGTCAGTAAGAATAGAAGATGTTTCTGAACACTTCTACATTCATGTAGATGCTACCATGATTATGAATAATCATGAATGAATCGTTAATGATGATGAATGAGAAAGTTACAGAGGCACAAAGATCAGACCCCCTCTGTTATTGGTGTTATTCTGTATACTTCTGGCCCTTCTTTGGACACTGTGTTAACTAACCTCTAGACGAGCTTCAATGCCATACAACTCTCCTTCCGTGGCCTCCAACTGCTCTTAAATGCAAGTAAAACTAAATGCTCTTCAACCGATCGCTGCCTGCACCTGCCCGCCTGTCCAGCATCACTACTCTGGACGGTTCTGACTTAGAATATGTGGACAACTACAAATACCTGGGTGTCTGGTTAGACTG
Source organism: Salmo salar (assembly GCF_965601325.2). Taxonomy (NCBI): domain Eukaryota; kingdom Metazoa; phylum Chordata; class Actinopteri; order Salmoniformes; family Salmonidae; genus Salmo; species Salmo salar. The sequence continues at coordinate 601,419 of NW_027675358.1, forward strand.
TAAACTCTCCTTCCAGACTCACTATAAGCATCTCCAATCCAAAATTAAATCTAGAATTGGCTTCCTATTTCGCAACATAGCATCCTTCACTCATGCTGTCAAACATACCCTTATAAAACTGACCATCCTACCGATTCTCGACTTCGGCGATGTCATTTACAAAATAGCCTCCAATACCCTACTCAATAAATTGGATGCAGTCTATCACAGTGCCATCCGTTTTGTCACCAAAGCCCCATATACTACCCACCACTGCGACCTGTACGCTCTCGTTGGTTGGCCCTCGCTTCATACTCGTCGCTAAACCCACTGGCTCCAGGTCATCTACAAGACCCTGCTAGGTAAAGTCCCCCCTTATCTCCGCTCACTGGTCACCGTAGCAGCACCCACCTGTAGCACGCACTCCAGCAGGTATATCTCCCTGGTCACCCCCAAAGCCAATTCCTCCTTCGGCCGCCTCTTCTTCCAGTTCTCTGCTGCCAATGACTGGAACGAACTACAAAAATCTCTAAAACTGGAAACACTTATCTCCCTCACTAGCTTTAAGCACCAGCTGTCAGAGCAGCTCATTGATTACTGCCCCTGTACATAGCCCATCTATAATTTAGCCCAACTACCTCTTCCCCTACTGTAATTATTTATTTAGCTCCTTTGCACCCCATTATTTCTACTTTGCACTTTCTTACACTGCATATCTACCATTCCAGTGTTTTACTTGCTATATTGTATTTACTTTGCCACCATGGCCTTTTTTTGCCTTTACCTCCCTTATTTCACTTCATTTGCTCACATTGTATATAGACTTATTTTTCTACTGTATTATTGACTGTATGTTTGTGTAATACTCTTGTTTGAACCAAGTATTGAGTTCATTTGTTATAATTAATTGGTATTATATTTAAAAGATGATTGAATTGCTCCTAAACTGTAATGTTGTTAATGCATTATGCTTTTTGAAGAAATATTTATTTAAATGTATAAGTGAATAGTTTGTTTTACTTTGAAGTTTAAGTTTTGACCAATAAGGTCGCTTGTTAAGTTGTGGCCAATGGGAGTTGACCTGGTTAACGGGAGGGAAAAAGACGTTGATGAAAGGATGGACGTTTTACCTCAGGACGGTTGGTGAAGAAAAATTATAAAAGAAGATGACAGAACTACAACAAAACCCATAGCTACTAAGACATGAAGGGAAATACATGTTTTATTTAATAAAAGAGTTGTTATAATTTCGTTAAAACTTTTGTAAAGACTGAATCTACCGACTCGTCGTGGAGGTATTAGCCAGCTAGAGGTTAGCCTAGCATCGTGTGACACCGGGAGATAATTGCTTGGGAAGTTTAACGAGTTCGTGTTGCCATGGGGATATCGGTTACTAAGGAGTACTGTCTGCATGGGTCGCTGTGCTGCCTTGGACTTGGTGAGGAAACCTGCATGGAACTGCCATACTTCGCTGAGGGAATATCTACCAAGTCGTGAGTAACCACAATGTGAGGTGCTTAATTTGGACACGGGTTGTGCACGACTCATTGGGGTTTATTATTATTTTTTTTTTCTTTTGATGTTGTGTCTGAACATGTATTTGTGTTTGAAAATGTTTTAATACACATATGGAACATTATGTATGTTGCCTTGGTGGAGTCATTAATTGTTTTAATTTAATGCATGGGATGGTTTATCCTGATTCAATAACAGAAACCTATAATCATTTCATCTGAAGTTAATACCCTATTGTCATAACCCTAGATAGTTTACAATAGGAATTCTTATTGGAGATGTCCTTCTCACCTAACATCCCATGCTGCTGAGATACTCTACATATGTTAATGTTGTGAGAGTCATATTCAAGCCTGGTGAGAGGGTTACATTTGTTTAACTCCATGTGTTACTCTGTGTTGTTATATGTGTCGAACTGCTTTGCTTTATCTTGGCCAGGTCGTAATTGTAAATGAGAACTTGTTCTCAACTTGCCTACCTGGTTAAATAAAGGTGAAATAAATAAATAAATTGGTAATGATGAGAGGTTAGCATGTTTTGTTGTAGTCTCTGTTATTGGTAATGGTGGGAGGTTAGCATGTTCTGTTGTAGCCTTTGTTATTGGTAATGGTGAGAGGTTAGCATGTTTTGTTGTAGCCTCTGTTATTGGTAATGGTGAGAGGTTAGCATGTTTTGTTGTAGCCTTTGTTATTGGTAATGGTGAGAGGTTAGCATGTTTTGTTGTATCCTCTGTTATTGGTAATGGAGAGAGGTTAGCATGTTTTGTTGTATCCTCTGTTATTGGTAATGGTGAGAGGTTAGCATGTTTTGTTGTATCCTCTGTTATTGGTAATGGTGAGAGGTTAGCATGTTTTGTTGTAGCCTCTGTTATTGGTAATGGTGAGAGGTGAGCATGTTTTGTTGTAGCCTCTGTTATTGGTAATGGTGAGAGGTTAGCATGTTTTGTTGTAGCCTCTGTTATTGGTAATGGTGAGAGGTTAGCATGTTTTGTTGTAGCCTCTGTTATTGCTAATGGTGAGAGGTTAGCATGTTTTGTTGTATCCTCTGTTATTGGTAATGGTGAGAGGTTAGCATGTTTTGTTGTATCCTCTGTTATTGGTAATGGTGAGAGGTTAGCATGTTTTGTTGTAGCCTCTGTTATTGGTAATGGTGAGAGGTGAGCATGTTTTGTTGTAGCCTCTGTTATTGGTAATGGTGAGGGGTTAGCATGTTTTGTTGTAGCCTCTGTTATTGGTAATGGTGAGAGGTTAGCATGTTTTGTTGTAGCCTCTGTTATTGGTAATGGTGAGAGGTTAGCATGTTTTGTTGTAGCCTCTGTTATTGGTAATGGTGAGAGGTTAGCATGTTTTGTTGTAGCCTCTGTTATTGCTAATGGTGAGAGGTTAGCATGTTTTGTTGTAGTCTCTGTTATTGGTAATGGTGAGAGGTTAGCATGTTTTGTTGTAGTCTCTGTTATTGGTAATGGTGAGAGGTTAGCATGTTTTGTTGTAGTCTCTGTTATTGGTAATGGTGAGAGGTTAGCATGTTTTGTTGTAGCCTCTGTTATTGGTAATGGTGAGAGGTTAGCATGTTTTGTTGTAGCCTCTGTTATTGGTAATGGTGAGAGATTAGCATGTTTTGTTGTATCCTCTGTTATTGGTAATGGTGAGAGGTTAGCATGTTTTGTTGTAGCCTCTGTTATTGGTAATGGTGAGAGGTTAGCATGTTTTGTTGTATCCTCTGTTATTGGTAATGGTGAGAGGTTAGCATGTTTTGTTGTAGCCTCTGTAACTCTCTCACTCATTATTATTCGTGATCTTTCTCAATCATGGCAGTCACAGGCTTGATGTAGTCATTGCAGTCAAAGAATATGGGACCAAACACTAAACTTTTGACTAATTTAACACACTTTAAGTGAATTGGTCCGAAAACGTATGACTTCTTTAAATAGGGGGACTAGATGCATAAAGTGCTTTCATTTTTCTAAATGATGAAACCGAAATGTATTAAAATATCCTCAAATAAAAGGTGACATTATATACTGTCACCTCATATGAAACATTTGATCTGAAATCCAAAATGTTGGAGTTTAGAGCCACATTTAAAATG
>NW_027675358.1:610000-627500 GCF_965601325.2 Salmo salar
GACACACACACACACACACACACACACACACACACACACACACAGGACACACACACACACACACACAGGACACACACACACACACACAGGACACACACACAGGACACACACACACACACACACACACACACACAGGACACACACACACACACACAGGACACACACACACACACAGGACACACACACACACACACACACACACACAGGACACACACACACACACACACACACAGGACACAAACACACACACACACACAGGACACAAACACACACACACACACAGGACACACACACACACACACACACACACACACAGGACACACACACACACACACACACACACAGGACACACACACACACAGGACACACACACACACACACACAGGACACACACACACACACACACAGGACACACACACACACACACAGGACACACACACACACACACAGGACACACACACACACACACAGGACACACACACACACACACACACACAGGACACACACACACACACACACACTCACAGGACACACACACACACAGGACACACACACACACGCACACACACACACACACAGGACACACACACACACACACAGGACACACACACGGGACACACACGGGACACACACACACACGGGACACACACACACGGGACACACACACACACACACACACACACACGGGACACACACACACACACACACACACACACACACACACACAGGACACACACACACACACACAGGACACACACACAGGACACACACACAGGACACACACACACAGGACACTCACACAGGACACACACACACACACACAGGACACACACACACACACAGGACACACACACACTCACAGGACACACACACACACACTCACATGACACACACACACAGGACTCACACAGGACACACACACACACACAGGACACACAGGACACACACACACACAGGACACACACACACACACACACGGGACACACACGGGACACACACACACACACACACACGGGACACACACGGGACACACACACACACACACAGACACACACAGGACACACACAAGACGGACACACACACACACACAGGACGGACACACACAGGGGACACACACACACACAGGGGACACACACACACACAGGACGGACACACACACACAAGGACACACACACACACGCACACACAGGACTCACACAGGACACACACACACACACTCACAGGACACACACACACTCACAGGACACACACACTCACAGGACACACACACTCACAGGACACACACACACACACTCACAGGACACACACACACACACACATGACATACACAGGACACACACAGGACACACACACACACACACACACAGGACACACACACACACAGCACACACACACACAGGACACACACACACACAGCACACACACACACGGGACACACACACACACACGGGACACACACACACACACGGGACACACACAGGACGGACACACACACACACACACAGGACACACACAGGACGGACACACACACACACACACACACAGGACGGACACACACAGGACGGACACACACAGGACGGACACACACAGGACGGACACACACACACAGGACGGACACACACACACAGGACGGACACACACACACACACAGGACACACACACACACACACACAGGACACACACACACACACACACACAGGACACACATACACACACAGGACACACACACACACACAGGACAGACAGGACACACAGGACACACACACACAGGACACACAGGACACACAGGACACACAGGACACACACACACACACACAGGACACACACACACACACACACACACAGGACACACACACACACAGGACACACACACACACACACTGGACACATACACACACACTGGACACACACACTGGACACACACTTACTGGACACACACACTGGACACAAACACTGAAAATGTTCTTACCACGCTTGACCGTGTGTGTGTGTGTGTGTCCTGTGTGTCTTTTTGTCCAGTTTGTGTGTGTGTGTGTGTGTGTCCAGTGTGTGTGTGTTTGTGTCCAGTGTGTGTGTGTTTGTGTCCAGTTTGTGTGAGTGTGAGTGTGTGAGTGTGAGTGTGTGAGTGTGTGTGTGTGTGTGTGTGTGTGTGTGTGTGTGTGTGTGTGTGTGTGTGTGTGTGTGAGTGTGAGTTCAGGTGTATCCCTCAATGACTGTCTGTTTTTCTGCTTACCGCTACAGTGTGGAACATGGTGGAGAGAACAGAATGAAACCTGGACTTAGAAAATGTGAGTGTTGACTGCTGTGAAGAATATGACTAAGAATAAGTCTTAATTCAAGTTAAGTCAAAGACCACCATCATTACTGACTTGGTCATATTAAATATCATCTGTAGTTCTACAGAAGCACAAATCAGGGACACCAACGTTTACAAAGAGTTGCTGTGTGTGTGTGTGTGTGTGTGTGTGTGTGTGTGTGTAATTAATGTGAATAAGTGTGTTTTATATTACCATACAGTATAACATATGATCATTCAACAAGTCTCAAGTTACCTTAACTTCTCCTTTTGATACCTAGAAACATCTACATTAAATGAATTAGTGAAAAGTGAGTTAACATTCTAATGTGAATGATGATGATTTCTAATATTTTGTCTGGTTTCATCCATCAGATGTCTGTGATCTCACACTGGACCTAAACACAGTAAACAGACTCCTCTCTCTGTCTGAGGAGAACAGAAAGGTGACATGTAGGACAGAGGAGCAGCCGTATCCTGATCACCCAGAGAGATTTAAGGGCTGTAGACAGGTGCTGTGTAGAGAGGGTCTGACTGGGCGCTGTTACTGGGAGGTGGAGTGGAGTGGGGGGGCTGATATAGGAGTGACATATAAAGGAATCAGCAGGAGAGGAAGGGGTGAGGACTGTTGGCTTGGATGGAATGACAAGTCCTGGAGTCTGTTCTGCTATGACAGCAGTTACATTGCCTGGCATAATAATAACTCCACTACCATAGACGTCCCCTCCTCCAGCTCCCACAGAGTAGGAGTGTATCTGGACTGGTCAGCCGGCACTCTGTCCTTCTATAGAGCCTCCTCTGACACACTGACCCACCTGATCACATTCACCTCCACATTCACTGAGCCCCTCTATCCAGGGTTTTGGGTTTATTATGAATCCTCAGTGTCCCTGAAATAATAACTGGACACACACACACACACACACACACACACACACACACACACACACACACACACACACACACACACACACACACACACACACACACACACACACACACACACACACACACACACAGACACTGGACAAACACACGGACACACACACACACACACACACACACACACGGACACACACACGGACACACACACACACACACATACACACATACACACACACACCGGACACAGACACACACACTGGACACAGACACACACACACACACACACACACTGGACACAAACTGGACACACACACACACACACACACACACACACACACTAGACACACCAAACACACAGGACACACACACACATACACACACACACTGGATACACACACACACACACACTCTGGACACACACACACACACACACTGGACACACACACACTGGACACACACACACTGGACACACACACACTGGACACACACACTGGACACACACACACTGGACACACACACACACTCACACACACACACACTCTCAACACACACTCTCAACACACACACACTCAACACACACACTGGACGCACACACACACACTGGACGCACACACACACACTGAACACAAACTGGACACACACACATACTGGACACACACACACACACTGAACACACACACACACACTGGACACACACACACACTGGACACAAACTGGACACACACACTGGACACACACACACACACACACACACTGAACACACACACACACACACACTGGACACACACACACACACACTGGACACACACACACACACACACACACTCGGCACATACTCACACACTGAAACACACACACACTGGACACACACACACACACGCTTGACACACACACACGCTTGACACACACACTCACTGGACACACACACTCACTGGCACACACACACTGGACACACACTCACTGGACACACACACACACACACACTGGACACACACACACTGGACACACACACACACACACACACTGGACACACACTGGACACACACACACACTGGACACACACACACACACACACACACACACACTGGACACACACACACACTGGACACACATAAACACTGACACACACACACATACTCTGAACACACACACACACTGACACACATAAACACTGACACACACACACACACTCACTGGACACACACACACACACACACTGAACACACACACACTGAACACACACAATGGACAAACACACACTGGACACACACACATGACAGGCTTGTAATATTTTCTGATCTTTTACCACTTTGCATTTTTTATGATATATTTTACTGTTTGTGTTTGTACCACAGGAGGTTGGTGGGACCTTATTTAGGGAGGACAGGCTTGTAATGGCTGGAGTGGAATAAGTGGAATGGTATCAAACACGTGGTTTCCATGTGCTCCATTTCATTCACTCTGTTCCAGACATTATTATGAGCCGTCCTCCCCTCAGCAGCCTCCTCTGGTATGTACTGTCCTGTATGTGAGAGAGCGCCAACAAGGAATTACAATGTATGTATTACTTTTAATACCTGCAAATGACAAATAAACTACTGGAACTCCTTATGAATGTCTGCAGCCGACAAGAGGTGAAAATATTACCGGAATATTCTGCAAAATGTTGATGAAGACGTCACTCAATCCACCCAAAACAACATGCAGTCTTTCCACAAGACTCCCATGAAGTTATAGTGTGACGTTATGAGTCGACGTTAAAGTAACATTCTCACAACATACTGCACTTGTTTTATCCTGTTTTAGATGTATCCTCTGTTTAAACATTTAAACTCTTACAATAACACTGTTAAAATACCAATGTGATCATTTCTTGTCTTTTATGTTGGAAAAACAAATTGTACAATTATATGTGGACATACGCTCCATAGTTGTACAAGTATATATGGTTATATTGTACTTTTCATAATAAAACATACTTGAAACAAGAAAAAGCATGTTAATTGTGGAAACAATTTCATTATTGATTTTACATTGCTTCTCCCTGTCTCATGTTGTAATGGCTGTCGTGGTGAATGGATGACAAAACGCAGATGGGAATGCTCATTCTTCTATTTAATTAGAATAAAATGAACACGGAAAACAAGAAAGCCTGTCTGTCGGTTTGTCATTTTTTGGACTTACATACAGCAGTGCAAAATCAACAACCCACAAACCCCAGGTGAAAACACACTCCTAATACATGACTCCCAATCAGGAACAACGACATACAGCTGTTCCTGATCGGGAGCCACACAGACTAACAAAGAAACAGAACAACTAGATAAACCATAGAAAACCAACTGTCACAAAATCCATCGTGCTGTTGAAAGGAGGACCAAGGCGCAGCGGGAATATGGATGCTCATATTTTAATTTTTAAAAAAGGAGTAAAGCATCCACTGAAAAAACAATAAACACAACAGGGACAGTCTTACAGGCATACAAAAACGCAGTGCAAGAACAACCACCCACAACCCCAAAGAAAAACACACACACCTATATAGGACTTCCAATCAAAGGCAACTCAACACACCTGCCTTCAATTGGAAGTCCCAATCAACAATACAAACATTCTCATACACAAAACTGCCACGTCCTGACCCCAAAACTAAAACAATAGCTCCATCTGCTGGTCAGGACGTGACAGTACCCCCCCCCCCTAAAGGTGCAGACCCCGGAATGCACCTACCAACAGAAAACACCAACAAAAAACCCATAAACAATAACCCCTAAACAATAAGGGAGGGAAGGGGGGTGGCTGCTGTCACCGACGGCACTGTGCTACACCCTCCCTCCCCAACCCACCTATCCTGGAGGTGGCTCAGGTGCAGGACGTGGACCTCGCTCCACCTTCGGCGTCGCCCACTTTGGTGGCGCCGATAGCTGCAGACGGGCCACTCGGGCTGACCCTGGCAGACCGACCACTCGGGCTGGGTCGGAAGACATGCGGGCCACTCGGGCTGGGCCGGAGGACAGGAGGACCACTCGGGCTGGGCCGGAGGACAGGAGGGCCACTCGGGCTGGGCCGGAGGACAGGAGGGCCACTCGGGCTGGGCCGGAGGGCAGGAGGGCCACTCGGGCTGGGCCGGAGGGCAGGAGGGCCACTCGGGCTGGGCCGGGGGGCAGGAGGGCCACTCGGGCTGGGCCGGGGGGCAGGAGGGCCAGTCGGGCTGGGCCGGAGGACAGGAGGGCCACTCGGGCTGGGCCGGAGGACAGGAGGGCCACTCGGGCTGGGCCGGAGGGCAGGCAGGGCACCCTGACAGATCCGGGCAGGCGGACACCTCTGGCAGAACCGGGCAGTCGGGCCACTCTGGCAGAACCGGGCAGTCTGGCCACTCTGGCAGAACCGGGCAGTCGGGCCACTCTGGCAGAACCGGGCAGTCGGGCCACTCTGGCAGAACCGGGCAGTCGGCTCTGGCAGCTTCTGACTAGCGGGCGGCTCTGGCGGCTCCTGACTAGCGGGCAGCTCTGGTGACTCCTGACTGGCGGGCAGCTCTGGTGACGTACGACTGGCGGGCAGCTCTGGTGACGTACGACTGGCGGGCAGCTCTGGCGACGTACGACTGGCGGGCAGCTCTGGCGACGTACGACTGGCGGGCAGCTCTGGTGACTGTTGACTGGCGGGCAGCTCTGGCGACTGTTGACTGGCGGGCAGCTCTGGCGACTGTTGACTGGCGGGCAGCTCTGGTGACTGTTGACTTGCGGGCAGCTCTGGTGACTGTTGACTGGCGGGCAGCTCTGGTGACTGTTGACTGGCGGGCAGCTCTGGTGACTGTTGACTTGCGGGCAGCTCTGGCGACTTACGCCTGGCGAGACTGGGCTGACGCACTAGACTCCTGATGCGTGGGGCTGGTACTGGACGTGCCAGCCTGGAGACACGCACCTCCATGCTAGTGCGTCTAGCGGGAAACACCGGACCGAAAGGGCGCACTGGTGGTCTTGAGTGCAGGGTTGGCTTCACCCCTTCCGCTCGATGCTCACCTTGCCCTGGCACCTGCGGGGCGCTGGTACCGGGCGGACTGGGCTGTGCGTCCGTATAGGCGAGATGGTGCGTACCTCAGCGTAACATGGCGCCCTCCACCTCATACGCACCTCCCTGTAGTCACGGGTAGCTGGCTTACGGCTCTTCCCTGGCCTGGCCAAACTACTCGTGTGCCCCCCCCAAAAAAAAATCTTGGGGCTGCCTCTCAGGTTCCCTTAGCTCCCTTAACTTGTCCTCCCAGAATTGTCTTTCGTCCTGCCAGGTCCATTCCTCCATTTTTTTCTCCAGTGGCTTCCTCCTCTTCTGCTGCTTGGTCCTTTGGTGGGTGGTTCTGTCACAAAATCCTTCGTGCTGTTGAAAGGAGGACCAAGGCGCAGCGGGAATATGGATGCTCATATTTTAATTTAAAAAAAACGAGTAAAGCATCCGCTGAAAAAACAATAAACACAACAGGGACAGTCTTACAGGCATACAAAAACGCAGTGCAAGAACAACCACCCACAACCCCAAAGAAAAACACACACACCTATATAGGACTTCCAATCAACGGCAACTCAACACACCTGCCTTCAATTGGAAGTCCCAATCAACAATACAAACATTCTCATACACAAAACTGCCACGTCCTGACCCCAAAACTAAAACAATAGCTCCATCTGCTGGTCAGGACGTGACACCAACACTAGAACAAAACTTAAACCCCAGACTACATAAATCAAACACCCCTTAAATAACACACACAACCCGAACCATATGAAACAAATACCCCTCTGCCACGTCCTGACCAAATATAATACAATTACTCCCTCTGCTGGTCAGGACGTGACAGTACCCCCCCTAAAGGTGCAGACCCCAGAATGCACCTAAAAAGAAAAACCAAAATCCCCCCCAAAACAAGAACAAAAACAAAACCCAAATACCCCCTAAACAAAAAGGGAGGGAAGGGAGGGTGGCTGCCGTCAACGACGGCACTAGTGCTACACCCCCCCTCCCCAACCCACCTATACTGGAGGTGGCTTAGGTTCGGGACGTGGACTCCGCTCCACCCTAGGCTTCGCCCACTTAGGTGGCTCTGGACTGGCGGGCGGCTCTGGCGGCTCTGGACTGGCGGGCGGCTCTGGACTGGCGGGCAGCTCCGGACTGGCGGGCGGCTCTGGACTGGCGGGCGGCTCTGGCGGCTCCGGACTGGCGGACGGCTCTTGAAATGTCCAAAAAAGGTATTTAAATGGGCCTACCAGACATCTTCTTGAGAGAAGATAAGGTCAGGGACTCCTGACTTACTCTCCGTCATGTTGAAATAGGTTCTCCTGTCTTACTCTCCGTCATGTTGAAATAGGTTCTCCTGTCTTACTTTCTGTCATGTTGAGATGGGTTAGTTCTTCTTGAGAGAACTAACCCAAAATGAGTCGAACTAACCCAAAATTAGTCGAAAGGCTAAGGGATTCTCTTCCTGAGAAGAAGCTGACAGCCTTCAAACAGAGCAAAAAAAGTGGTCCCAAACAATATGTCAAAATGAATAAAAAAATGATACAGCTGTCTTTAATAAGATCAAACTGAACTAACTGCTATCTTGAAATGTTGAAAAAGTGTTTTTAAATAGCTCAGTCTTATCAGTCAATATGAGTCAAAATCTGTCCCAGGAGGTGTTGGAGGGTGGGTTGGGTTGGTCCCAGGAGGTGTAGGAGGGTGGGTTGGGGTGGTCCCAGGAGGGGATGGAGGGTGGGTTGGGGTGGTCCCAGGAGGGGTTGGAGGGTGGGTTGGGGTGGTACCAGGAGGGGTTGGAGGGTGGGTTGGGGTGGTCCCAGGAGAGGATGGAGGGTGGGTTGGGGTGGTCCCAGGAGGGGTTGGAGGGGGGGTTGGGGTGGTCCCAGGAGGGGTTGGGGTGGTCCCAGGAGGGGTTGGAGGGTGGGATGGGGTGGTCCCAGGAGGGGGTGGGGTGGTCCCAGGAGGGGATGGAGGGTGGGTTGGGGTGGTCCCAGGAGGGGTTGATGCAGCTCAGGTGAGTGATTTTATATGTGGTTAATTATAATTGTATTTACCTGCAATACCTGGTTTACATAATATACTGATATTTATATTTGAACAGTATTGTGTCTCTAGCTGTATAACCATTCCTGCTGCTATTAGTTCTGATATATATATTAACAGTATTGTGTCTCTAGCTGTATAACCATTCCTGCTGCTATTAGTTCTGATATATATTTTAACAGTATTGTGTCTCCAGCTGTATAACCATTCCTGCTGCTATTAGTTCTGATATATATATTAACAGTATTGTGTCTCTAGCTGTATAACCATTCCTGCTGCTATTAGTTCTGATATATATTTTAACAGTATTGTGTCTCCAGCTGTATAACCATTCCTGCTGCTATTAGTTCTGATATATATATTAACAGTATTGTGTCTCTAGCTGTATAACCATTCCTGCTGCTATTAGTTCTGATATATATATTTTAACAGTATTGTTTCTCTAGCTGTATAACCATTCCTGCTGCTATTAGTTCTGATATATATTTTAACAGTATTGTGTCTCTAGCTGTATAACCATTCCTGCTGCTATTAGTTCTGATATATATTTTAACAGTATTGTGTCTCTAGCTGTATAACCATTCCTGCTGCTATTTATTCTGATATATATTTTAACAGTATTGTGTCTCTAGCTGTATAACCATTCCTGCTGCTATTAGTTCTGATATATATATTAACAGTATTGTGTCTAGCTGTATAACCATTCCTGCTGCTATTTATTCTGATATATATTTTAACAGTATTGTGTCTCTAGCTGTATAACCATTCCTGCTGCTATTTGTTCTGATATATATTTTAACAGTATTGTGTCTCTAGCTGTATAACCATTCCTGCTGCTATTTGTTCTTGTCTGTGTTCCTTTATAATAAATAAAAAAGTTGATCACAAAAAAAGGAAAAGTGCGCAGAGTTTCAACTGAAAATCAGAGACAGGAAAATCAAGTCACATGCTTCCACTGTGGCAAGGTGGGACATCAGGCTTCTTCTACATGCTGGTGTAAGGACATGGATTGTCCAGCCTGTGGTATAAAGGGGTGTCAGGATTCTACATGCTGGTGTAAGGACATGGATTGTCCAGCCTGTGGTATAAAGGGATGTCAGGATTCTACATGCTGGTGTAAGGACATGGATTGTCCAGCCTGTGGTATAAAGGGATGTCAGGATTCTACATGCTGGTGTAAGGACATGGATTGTCCAGCCTGTGGTATAAAGGGATGTCAGGATTCTACATGCTGGTGTAAGGACATGGATTGTCCAGCCTGTGGTATAAAGGGATGTCAGGATTCTACATGTTGGTGTAAGGACATGGATTGTCCAGCCTGTGGTATAAAGGGGTGTCAGGATTCTACATGCTGGTGTAAGGACATGGATTGTCCAGCCTGTGGTATAAAGGGGTGTCAGGATTCTACATGCTGGTGTAAGGACATGGATTGTCCAGCCTGTGGTATAAAGGGATGTCAGGATTCTACATGCTGGTGTAAGGACATGGATTGTCCAGCCTGTGGTATAAAGGGATGTCAGGATTCTACATGCTGGTGTAAGGACATGGATTGTCCAGCCTGTGGTAAAAAAATACACACTTGACAAATCCTCTAGAAACAAAAAGAGAACAGAAAATGCAAAACGGGAAACAAGAAACATGTTCACACTATTGAGTAAGAGAACACTGAGGTGAGTGACTCATCAGACCAGGAAATCACACTGAAACACCTTCCACTTCAACCAGCGCACCTCGTGTTAAAGACTTACACAGGTGAATCTGTCACCTTGAGAGACATCACTGATGTCACAGTTCAGGTATACAGACAAACTGAAAGCTGCCACTCTACCTCCTGAAAGGAGACTATACATCACTACTGGGATGTTCATAGTTGGAGAAAATCACACTGGACTGGCCATCAGTGCAGACAATGACACGTGGAGACACAGACCTACCTGCCATCTTAAAGAAACAGACAGATTTAATGGACAGCAGGGTTGTATGAACGACATCACAGGGAAGCTTGGCATTAAGCCAGACAGCAAACCAAAGGTTCTGAAAGCAGGACCTGTAGCTTCTGCTATCAGACCAAAAGTCTAGGCTGACTTGGAGGCTTTAGTCAAGAACAAAGTACTGGAGCCGGTCAGCATGAGTGAATGGTCAACACCCATCTACCAGTCCTTAATTAACACTAGAACCACCTGGTCTATCAGCCTATCAGAACACCCATCTACCAGTCCTTAACACTAGAACCACCTGGTCTTTCAGCCTATTAGAACACCCATCTACCAGTCCTTAACACTAGAACCACCTGGTCTATCAGCCTATCAGAACACCCATCTACCAGTCCTTAACACTAGAACCACCTGGTCTTTCAGCCTATCAGAACACCCATCTACCAGTCCTTAACACTAGAACCACCTGGTCTATCAGCCTATCAGAACACCCATCTACCAGTCCTTAACACTAGAACCACCTGGTCTATCAGCCTATCAGAACACCCATCTACCAGTCATTAATTAACACTAGAACCACCTGGTCTATCAGCCTATCAGAACACCCATCTACCAGTCCTTAACACTAGAACCACCTGGTCTATCAGCCTATCAGAACACCCATCTACCAGTCCTTAACACTAGAACCACCTGGTCTATCAGCCTATCAGAACACCCATCTACCAGTCCTTAACACTAGAACCACCTGGTCTATCAGCCTATCAGAACACCCATCTACCAGTCCTTAACACTAGAACCACCTGGTCTATCAGCCTATCAGAACACCCATCTACCAGTCCTTAACACTAGAACCACCTGGTCTATCAGCATATACGTCCCCGCTAGAGGAAGTTGCCAGGCCTCCACTTTAGCATATGCATCAGATGCATATCAACCAGCAAGGTGCAAGGTGTGAAAACATGGTTTGTTAAATAAACACTTGATACATAGTGTATAAACTATTGTAAAGGATAAATTACATGAAGAAATATGAGTGGAAATATATAAATAAAATAACAACAATTGTTAATTCTACAAAGTAGAAAATAAAATTGTCCTACAGCCTATTTCCCTGACATTAAAACACTACAGTGGAATCCATTTGATCAACTGTATTTGTAGATTCGATTAGTAATGGAGTTATAGTAATTAATAAAGTCAATTTACAGTTTCTTTTGACAAATTAGAAACAAAAAAATCTATAATAATAATAATACCAGCCAGGTCCGCTGGTGAAACGATTTGCTGTATTCCTAATCAAAAGCACCAGGGAACAATTGTAAAAGATGAATTTCATAAATAAATATTTGTGGAAATATATTGATGACAAGATATTAAAACAATAATTTGTTGATTGTATCAGACACTGTACCGCGCCTTTACACGTGAATCAATCCCATCTTCTCTTTATGCTTCGCGTCCACAAACAAATCTAATCGGTTTTCATTGGCCTTGTTCGGTGGGCACCTGCCGACTTGACATTGTGTCTTCTTTCTCCCCCGAGGGAGATGTGGTGCCTGGGGGAAAGGGAGAACAGGACCTGCTGCCTGCTTGGTGACTGTAGCTTCTTTCTCCCCCGAGGGAGATGTGGTGCCTGGGGGAAAAGGGAGAACAGGACCTGCTTCCTGCTTGGTGACTGTAGCTTCTTTCTCCCCCGAGGGAGATGTGGTGCCTGGGGGAAAAGGGAGAACAGGACCTGCTTCCTGCTTGGTGACTGTAGCTTCTTTCTCCCCCGAGGGAGATGTGGTGCCTGGGGGAAAAGGGAGAACAGGACCTGCTTCCTGCTTGGTGACTGTAGCTTCTTTCTCCCCCGAGGGAGATGTGGTGCCTGGGGGAAAAGGGAGAGCAGGACCTGCTGCCTGCTTGGTGACTGTAGCTTCTTTCTCTGCGTTCATGTGGTTCTCACAAAGCTCACATGCCAGATCCATCATGAAATCTCTCCTGCTGACTGTCTTGACAAGGCATTGCTTGTACAACACGTGTTGATAGCAGCCATGTCGAGCACATTGTAGAACACTGCAACAGTCCAGCAGCAAGTACCGTATTAGTACCATTTACAGAGTCTTGCCATCTAATGTGAAAGTAACATAATAGAAGGGGATAGTAGTTGGTGTCTGTATATGGTAGAGATACTGTATATACTATAATGACCTGGCTAGGCTAGTCAACTTTGTGTGTTCACTGTTCATAGCAGGCTAGTCTTCTTTGCAATCAACTTGTCTGACAGGGAATTGATGTGAAGAAGCTGTCCATGGTCACAATTCTGCCTTTGTACATGTAAGGCTCCACGTGACTCAAAACCACAGTCTCAGACAGTCTCAGACAGTCACCCGCTGGCCTGGTTTCATCTTTCCCCAGACATGGAAAGACCTTGAGCAAGTTGGTTTGGACATCTGCAGCTAACCAGAACTGAGGTCACATGCACCACTATCAGTTTCTATCTGGTTTCTATTGGCCGTTCATCCATTGACGACAGAATAGCAGATTTTAATTTGATTATGTTAATAGTTTTTGCTTAGTTGCCAGATCAATGCTGCTGCTGTGATTAAAACATGGACAACACGGATATTGTTGAAGAAAAATTGAACTTTGGAAATAAAGCTGCACCTCTTGAATGTTGAGAGTTATTTGATAAAGGTAAGTGTCAAGAAAACTGCAGAATCTGCTCTTTCAGATACAGTATTATATAGAAACACAATGTGTTACCTGCAGAATCTGCTCTTTCAGATACAGTACTATATAGAAACACAATGTTTAACCTGCAGAATCTGCTCTTTCAGATACAGTATTATATAGAAATCACAATGTGTTACCTGCAGAATCTGCTCTTTCAGATACAGTATTATATAGAAACACAATGTTTTACCTGCATGTGACTCTGAAGGAGGATTTGATAAAGAGATGCTCCTTTCACTGCATCTGTCAATTACAAGATGCTCACATCTCTTCATGTTCAATATTACAACTGATAGGCCTAATATTGTCACTCATCAGATTATTGTAAACGTAACCTTGTCTACAGGCTAACTATTTTCATGTGTGAAATTAGTTTTGGTACAGTTTAGGAGTAGTGTCGATGGGCCAGCTGATCAGGATAACTCTTATCATGTGTGAAATTAGTTTTGGTATAGTTTAGGAGTAGTGTCGATGGGCCAGCTGATCAGGATAACTCTTATCATGTGTGAAATTAGTTTTGGTACAGTTTAGGAGTAGTGTCGATGGGCCAGCTGATCAGGATAACTCTTATCATGTGTGAAATTAGTTTTGGTACAGTTTAGGAGTAGTGTCGATGGGCCAGCTGATCAGGATAACTCTTATCATGTGTGAAATTAGTTGTGGTATAGTTTAGGAGTAGTGTCGATGGGCCAGCTGATCAGGATAACTCTTATCATGTGTGATATTAGTTTTGGTGTAGTTTAGGAGTAGTGTCGATGGGCCGGCTGTGAAGGTTGACTATTATCATGTGTGAAATTAGTTGTGGTATAGTTTAGGAGTAGTGTCGATGGGCCAGCTGATCAGGATAACTCTTATCATGTGTGAAATTAGTTTTGGTGTAGTTTAGGAGTAGTGTCGATGGGCCGGCTGTGAAGGTTGACTATTATCATTTGTTTCCCGCTCATTAACTTGGACAGAGTCCAGGACATGTTTTACATCACTCTAAAGGCCTACTGTAACTCATAGCATGTGTTCATTTCCTTACAATACATGTGATTAGTGTTCGAGTTACAGTCAATAAAACAGACCCACAACAGTTTATTTGTGGAAAGTAAAACATAAAAGAGAATATTATTAACCCACAAGGGGGTGTGGTCAAATGATTTGCTGCTGATAAATAGGCAGAACACAAACTCATCATTACACTATTGTCTTTCTACATTACATCAACCCCTTCATCCTTCTTATCATTCAGTTAGGCCTCATTTGGGGGCGGCAGGTAGCCTAGTGGTTAGAGTGGAGGGGCGGCAGGTAGCCTAGTGGTTAGAGTGTAGAGGCGGCAGGTAGCCTAGTGGTTAGAGTGTAGAGGCGGCAGGTAGCCTAGTGGTTAGAGTGTAGAGGCGGCAGGTAGCCTAGTGGTTAGAGTGTAGAGGCGGCAGGTAGCCTAGTGGTTAGAGTGTAGAGGCGGCAGGTAGCCTAGTGGTTAGAGTGTAGAGGCGGCAGGTAGCCTAGTGGTTAGAGTGGAGGGACGGCAGGTAGCCTAGTGGTTAGAGTGGAGGGGCGGCAGGTAGCCTAGTGGTTAGAGTGGAGGGGCGGCAGGTAGCCTAGTGGTTAGAGTGTAGAGGCGGCAGGTAGCCTAGTGGTTAGAGTGTAGAGGCGGCAGGTAGCCTAGTGGTTAGAGTGGAGGGACGGCAGGTAGCCTAGTGGTTAGAGTGGAGGGGCGGCAGGTAGCCTAGTGGTTAGAGTGGAGGGGTGGCAGGTAGTCTAGTGGTTAGAGTGGAGGGGGGGCAGGTAGCCTAGTGGTTAGAGTGTAGGGGGGGCAGGTAGCCTAGTGGTTAGAGTGGAGGGGCGGCAGGTAGCCTAGTGGTTAGAGTGTAGAGGCGGCAGGTAGTCTAGTGGTTAGAGTGGAGGGACGGCAGGTAGCCTAGTGGTTAGAGTGGAGGGGCGGCAGGTAGCCTAGTGGTTAGAGTGGAGGGGTGGCAGGTAGCCTAGTGGTTAGAGTGGAGGGACGGCAGGTAGCCTAGTGGTTAGAGTGGAAGGACGGCAGGTAGCCTAGTGGTTAGAGTGGAAGGACGGCAGGTAGCCTAGTGGTTAGAGTGTAGAGGCGGCAGGTATCCCAATATTGCGAACAAAATATATATATGAGCGGCACAAAAAGGCACGGGGCACAGCCCGGTAAATCCTCTCTTCGTGAAACTGTCAGAAACAAACCCGTAATAAAACACGGACCACCGTCCTGAGTGGACAATCAACAATCCCGCACAAAACCCCAACTGAAAACACACACTAAATAAGCCCCCACTAATGACAGACACAAAACAGGTGCGGAACAGACAGACAAAACTAAAAGACACAGAAACCACGATCGGTGGCAGCTAATAGGCCGAGCGCCGCCCGACCGAGGAGGGGCGCCACTTTCGTTGGATCCTGTGACAGCAGGACTGATTCTAGTGTTAAAAGTCAGGGAGCAGGACTGATTCTAGTGTTAAAAGTCAGGGAGCAGGACTGATTCTAGTGTTAAAAGTCAGGGAGCAGGACTGATTCTAGTGTTAAAAGTCAGGGAGCAGGACTGATTCTAGTGTTAAAAGTCAGGGAGCAGGTCTGATTCTAGTGTTAAAGTCAGGGAGCAGGACTGATTCTAGTGTTAAAAGTCAGGGAGCAGGTCTGATTCTAGTGTTAAAAGTCAGGGAGCAGGACTGATTCTAGTGTTAAAAGTCAGGGAGCAGGACTGATTCTAGTGTTAAAAGTCAGGGAGCAGGACTGATTCTAGTGTTAAAAGTCAGGGAGCAGGACTGATTCTAGTGTTAAAAGTCAGGGAGCAGGTCTGATTCTAGTGTTAAAAGTCAGGGAGCAGGTCTGATTCTAGTGTTAAAAGTCAGGGAGCAGGACTGATTCTAGTGTTAAAAGTCAGGGAGCAGGTCTGATTCTAGTGTTAAAAGTCAGGGAGCAGGTCTGATTCTAGTGTTAAAAGTCAGGGAGCAGGTCTGATTCTAGTGTTAAAAGTCAGGGAGCAGGACTGATTCTAGTGTTAAAAGTCAGGGAGCAGGTCTGATTCTAGTGTTAAAAGTCAGGGAGCAGGACTGATTCTAGTGTTAAAAGTCAGGGAGCAGGTCTGATTCTAGTGTTAAAAGTCAGGGAGCAGGACTGATTCTAGTGTTAAAAGTCAGGGAGCAGGTCTGATTCTAGTGTTAAAAGTCAGGGAGCAGGACTGATTCTAGTGTTAAAAGGCAAGTCCTGCACTTTTCAACCTCATATTCATCCTCTCCAGCACCAAAACAGTATCTATATTTCTGAAAACAGCACCTTTCACATTTCTATGATCTGTAGTTTAAAAAAATGAGAAAAAAACTCTTTAAAAACGGTGATTTTCAAAACCTGCAATGAGTTTCTAGCCCAGTAGAGGGCATTTTATTGCTCCCCACACCACTGACAATCTAATTGTGTTTGAAAAATCACTGCTTTTAAAATGATTCAACTTTTGATGATGTCATCAGGTAGAACTTTTTAACTTCATATTTTTTCTACAAAACTTAGAAATGCACCATTTTCACATCTGATTTTATTTTATTTTTACGGCTGCATTGTACCTTTTAAAAGTATTTTGTTTAAATATAATTTGTCTCCACAACAACATGAATAC
>NW_027675358.1:630000-640000 GCF_965601325.2 Salmo salar
ATGCATTAAATCACCTGACTGTTTCGATGTGTCTGTTAGGAAATGTTTTATTTCTAAGAGATAATGAATAAATGAGAACAATTTACATTTAATAATTAGTTGGCCCTGTGTTAATCACAACCAACATGCTGGATCTCTGTTTAGGACATCACTGTGTTAACCACAACCAACATGCTGGATCTCTGTTTAGTTGTCACTGTGTTAACCACAACCAACATGCTGGATCTCTGTTTAGTTACTGTGTTAACCACAACCAACATGCTGGATCTCTGTTTAGGGGTCACTGTGTTAACCACAACCAACATGCTGGATCTCTGTTTAGTTGTCACTGTGTTAACCACAACCAACATGCTGGATCTCTGTTTAGTTGTCACTGTGTTAACCACAACCAACATGCTGGATCTCTGTTTAGTTGTTACTGTGTTAACCACAACCAACATGCTGGATCTCTGTTTAGTTGTCACTGTGTTAACCACAACCAACATGCTGGATCTCTGTTTAGTTGTTACTGTGTTAACCACAACCAACATGCTGGATCTCTGTTTAGTTGTCACTGTGTTAACCACAACCAACATGCTGGATCTCTGTTTAGTTGTCACTGTGTTAATCACAACCAACATGCTGGATCTCTGTTTAGTTGTCACTGTGTTAACCACAACCAACATGTTGGATCTCTGTTTAGTTGTCACTGTGTTAACCACAACCAACATGCTGGATCTCTGTTTAGTTGTCACTGTGTTAACCACAACCAACATGCTGGATCTCTGTTTAGGGGTCCTGTCTCTAAAATGAGTCTCTCTGGGGAGAGAGAGGAGGGGGGTCCTGCCTCTAAAATGAGTCTCTCTGGGGAGAGAGAGGAGGGGGGTCCTGCCTCTAAAATGAGTCTCTCTGGGGAGAGAGAGGAGGGGGGTCCTGCCTCTAAAATGAGTGTCTCTGGGGGACATGATACCAAAGCTAAGAGGTGAGCTGACTATTTTGTTTAAGAATGTATATTCTAAAACGTTTGTTAATCAGAAGGTATTTCTTATGGGTACATTCTATATAACTGTTCTAGATTTTAGATGTGTGTGTGAAAATGTGTTTTGTTGCTAAATGCTGTATATCCATTGTTTAACAGGAATGGAATGTTGGTATCCTGTATATCTGACTGGGATATGTGGTTGTCTCACCTAGATATCTTTAGATGAATGCACTTACAGATGCCATCTCTTAATTTGACCCAGTTTCTCACAGCAGGAAAACAGCAGCAAATGTGTTTGTTCATGTGGATTGTAAATTAAGGGACATTTTTTGTAGTGGTTGATCCATTTTTTTCATCAAATCAAGTCTGACATTTTGAAGTGGAAATTACAAACGTTAGAAGCCTTTATAAAGCCTTGCAGTGGTTTAATAATTTCTTTAAACAATAAAATTACATTTCCCAACATTTCTGAAAATGGATATATAGCGTTTTGGAATGAAACACTTGTTTCCCCATCTGAGCTCAGAGTAGATGAGAGATGTAATGTTTGTCTCTGTTGTGTTAAAGTCTAATCAAACAGGAGAGACCAGCCTCCCCTGTTCCCAGCTGTGTGTCCATGAAGAGTGACCGGTCTATGGATACACCTATTCGGTTTAGAGAGGGAGACTTTTCTACTGAACAAAGGTAAGAAGAACTCATGGGTCATGGTCAGTGAGTTAAACAACACTGTCTCTAGTCATTTCTCCTCTCCCATTTTCACATTTATTTTTTCAATTTTCATAGTCCTTAAACAATATTAAACAAACACAACATTCCCTCCCTGTGTGTGTGTGTGTGTGTGTGTGTGTGTGTGTGTGTGTGTGTGTGTGTGTGTGTGTGTGTGTGTGTGTGTGTGTGTGTGTGTGTGTGTGTGTGTGTGTGTGTGTGTGCAATCCCTGGATGAGGAGATGTAATCTCTTTCCTGATTGCCTAGTCACATTTACATCTACCTACATTTACATATTACCTCAATTATAGCCTCATTATTACCTCAACTACCTGGTACCCCTGCACATTGACTCAGTACTGGTACTCCTTATAGCCTCATTATTACCTCAACTACCTGGTACCCCTGCACATTGACTCAGTACTGGTACTCCTTACAGTCTCATTATTACCTCAACTACCTGGTACCCCTGCACATTGACTCAGTACTGGTACTCCTTATAGTCTCATTATTACCTCAACTACCTGGTACCCCTGCACATTGACTCAGTATTGGTACTCCTTATAATCTCATTATTACCTCAACTACCTGGTACCCCTGCACATTGACTCAGTACTGGTACTCCTTATAGTCTCATTAATACCTCAACTACCTGGTACCCCTGCACATTGACTCAGTACTGGTACTCCTTATAGTCTCATTATTACCTCAACTACCTGGTACCCCTGCACATTGACTCAGTACTGGTACTCCTTATAGTCTCATTATTACCTCAACTACCTGGTACCCCTGCACATTGACTCAGTATTGGTACTCCTTATAGTCTCATTATTACCTCAACTACCTGGTACCCTGCACATTGACTCAGTACTGGTACTCCTTATAGTCTCATTAATACCTCAACTACCTGGTACCCCTGCACATTGACTCAGTACTGGTACTCCTTATAGTCTCATTATTACCTCAACTACCTGGTACCCCTGCACATTGACTCAGTACTGGTACTCCTTATAGTCTCATTATTACCTCAACTACCTGGTACCCCTGCACATTGACTCAGTACTGGTACTCCTTATAGTCTCATTATTACCTCAACTACCTGGTACCCCTGCACATTGACTCAGTACTGGTACTCCTTATAGTCTCATTATTACCTCAACTACCTGGTACCCCTGCACATTGACTCAGTACTGGTCCTCCTTATAGTCTCATTATTACCTCAACTACCTGGTACCCCTGCACATTGACTCAGTACTGGTACTCCTTATAGTCTCATTATTACCTCAACTACCTGGTACACCTGCACATTGACTCAGTACTGGTACTCCTTATAGTCTCATTATTACCTCAACTACCTGGTACCCTGCACATTGACTCAGTACTGGTACTCCTTATAGTCTCATTAATACCTCAACTACCTGGTACCCTGCACATTGACTCAGTACTGGTACTCCTTATAGCCTCATTATTACCTCAACTACCTGGTACCCCTGCACATTGACTCAGTACTGGTACTCCTTATAGTCTCATTATTACCTCAACTACCTGGTACCCCTGCACATTGACTCAGTATGGGTACTCCTTATAGTCTCGTTATTACCTCAACTACCTGGTACCCCTGCACATTGACTCAGTACTGGTACTCCTTATAGTCTCATTATTACCTCAACTACCTGGTACCCTGCACATTGACTCAGTACTGGTACTCCTTATAGTCTCATTATTACCTCAACTACCTGGTACCCCTGCATATTGACTCAGTACTGGTACTCCTTATAGTCTCATTATTACCTCAACTACCTGGTACCCCTGCACATTGACTCAGTACTGGTACTCCTTATAGTCTCATTATTACCTCAACTACCTGGTACCCCTGCACATTGACTCAGTACTGGTACTCCTTATAGTCTCATTAATACCTCAACTACCTGGTACCCCTGCACATTGACTCAGTACTGGTACTCCTTATAGTCTCATTATTACCTCAACTACCTGGTACCCCTGCACATTGACTCAGTACTGGTACTCCTTATAGTCTCATTATTACCTCAACTACCTGGTACTCCTGCACATTGACTCAGTACTGGTAATCCTTATAGTCTCATTATTATCTCAACTACCTGGTACCCCTGCACATTGACTCAGTACTGGTAATCCTTATAGTCTCATTATTACCTCAACTACCTGGTACCCCTGCACATTGACTCAGTACTGGTACTCCTTATAGTCTCATTATTACCTCAACTACCTGGTACCCCTGCACATTGACTCAGTATGGGTACTCCTTATAGCCTCATTATTACCTCAACTACCTGGTACCCCTGCACATTGACTCAGTACTGGTACTCCTTATAGTCTCATTATTACCTCAACTACCTGGTACCCCTGCACATTGACTCAGTACTGGTACTCCTTATAGTCTCATTATTACCTCAACTACCTGGTACCCCTGCACATTGACTCAGTACTGGTACTCCTTATAGTCTCATTATTACCTCAACTACCTGGTACCCCTGCACATTGACTCAGTACTGGTACTCCTTATAGTCTCATTATTACCTCAACTACCTGGTACCCCTGCACATTGACTCAGTACTGGTACTCCTTATAGTCTCATTATTACCTCAACTACCTGGTACCCCTGCACATTGACTCAGTACTGGTAATCCTTATAGCCTCATTATTACCTCAACTACCTGGTACCCCTGCACATTGACTCAGTACTGGTACTCCTTATAGTCTCATTATTACCTCAACTACCTGGTACCCCTGCACATTGACTCAGTACTGGTACTCCTTATAGTCTCATTATTACCTCAACTACCTGGTACCCCTGCACATTGACTCAGTACTGGTACTCCTTATAGTCTCATTATTACCTCAACTACCTGGTACCCCTGCACATTGACTCAGTACTGGTACTCCTTATAGTCTCATTATTACCTCAACTACCTGGTACCCCTGCACATTGACTCAGTACTGGTACTCCTTATAGTCTCGTTATCGTTATTTTATTGTTATTATTATTATTTTATTTTTTATCAAATACAATTTGATTTGATTTGAAGCTCATTGGCAGAAACACGTCATTGGGGTGGCCAGTCCTCTTCTGGCTGTGCTGGGTAGAGAGGAACCAGGCTATGAGGGGTGGCCAGTCCTCTTCTGGCTGTGCTGGGTAGAGAGGAACCAGGCTATGAGAGGTGGCCAGTCCTCTTCTGGCTGTGCTGGGTAGAGAGGAACCAGGCTATGAGGGGTGTCCAGTCCTCTTCTGGCTGTGCTGGGTAGAGAGGAACCAGGCTATGAGGGGTGGCCAGTCCTCTTCTGGCTGTGCTGGGTAGAGAGGAACCAGGCTATGAGGGGTGGCCAGTCCTCTTCTGGCTGTGCTGGGTAGAGAGGAACCAGGCTATGAGGGGTGGCCAGTCCTCTTCTGGCTGTGCCGGGTAGAGAGGAACCAGGCTATGAGGGGTGGCCAGTCCTCTTCTGGCTGTGCCGGGTGGAGAGGAACCAGGCTATGAGTGGGGGCCAGTCCTCTTCTGGCTGTGCTGGGTAGAGAGGAACCAGGCTATGAGGGGTGGCCAGTCCTCTTCTGGCTGTGCTGGGTAGAGAGGAACCAGGCTATGAGGGGTGGCCAGTCCTCTTCTGGCTGTGCTGGGTAGAGAGGAACCAGGCTATGAGTGGGGGCCAGTCCACTTCTGGCTGTGCTGGGTAGAGAGGAACCAGGCTATGAGGGGTGGCCAGTCCTCTTCTGGCTGTGCTGGGTAGAGAGGAACCAGGCTATGAGTGGGGGCCAGTCCTCTTCTGGCTGTGCTGGGTAGAGAGGAACCAGGCTATGAGGGGTGGCCAGTCCTCTTCTGGCTGTGCTGGGTAGAGAGGAACCAGGCTATGAGTGGGGGCCAGTCCTCTTCTGGCTGTGCTGGGTAGAGAGGAACCAGGCTATGAGTGGGGGCCAGTCCTCTTCTGGCTGTTCCGGGTGGAGATTATGGCCATTAAGGCCAGATCGTTCTTCAAGATGTTCAAATGTTCCTAGATGACCAGCAGGGTGGAATAATAATCACAGTGGTTATAGAGGTTGCAACAGGTCAGCACCTCAGGAGTAAATGTGAGGTTGCTTTTCATAGTTGAGCATTCAGAGGTTGAGGGAGGGAGAAAGAGGGATGGATTGGGAGGGAGGGAGAGAGAGAGGGAGGGAGGGAGGGAGGGAGGGAGGGAGGGAGGGAGGGAGGGAGGGTGCGAGGGAGGGAGGGGAGGGAGGGAGGGGATTGAAACTACAGTTTCGGGACAAGGTATCACGTCTGGTGGACAGGTCAGAGTTCATATCCTCAGTCAGACCAGCAGAAACTGGATCAGCAGCACTACAAGGTATCACGTCTGGTGAACAGGTCAGAGTTCATATCCTCAGTCAGACCAGTAGAAACTGGATCAGCAGCAATACAAGGTATCACGTCTGATGGTCAGGTCAGAGTTCATATCCTCAGTCAGACCAGTAGAAACTGGATCAGCAGCACTACAAGGTATCATGTCTGGTGGACAGGTCAGAGTTCATATTCTCAGTCAGACCAGCAGAAACTGGATCAGCAGCACTACAAGGTATCACGTCTGGTGGACAGGTCAGAGTTCATATCCTCAGTCAGACCAGTAGAAACTGGATCAGCAGCACTACAAGGTATCACGTCTGGTGGACAGGTCAGAGTTCATATCCTCAGTCAGACCAGTAGAAACTGGATCAGCAGCACTACAAGGTATCACGTCTGGTGAACAGGTCAGAGTTCATATCCTCAGTCAGACCAGTAGAAACTGGATCAGCAGCACTACAAGGTATCATGTCTGTTGGACAGGTCATAGTTCATATCCTTTTATGAAGAATTTTTTACGTTTATTCCCAAAATAAATATTAAGATGAATGCAGTTACTGTAAATCTCTCTGGATAAGAGCATCTGCTAAATCAGGGGTTCTCAATCCGGGGTCTGTGGAGGTACTGCAGGGGCTCCACGGCACCCTGACTGTACTCGTTGCAATGTAAGACATTTGATAGAATTTTCACATGACACGACCACTTTGTCTACTCTTAATTATTGCCCAATATTATGGAATGCATATTTTTTTTTACCAATTCTGATCGTTGTTACAATAAAAATGTTGACAATATAACTGTTATATCAACACACTCCTCACACCCGTTTAACAACTCTAAATAGCTTTAGCATAGTAGGCATCAAGTCCCTTGCCAATAATGTTGCCTACAACATTGAATACAATGTTCATTTCCATCGAACACATATTACGCCCGAGATGCTTTAAATTTCCCAATTTATAGCCACGCCCAATTTAGGATTATGTTTTAACAACGTGATGTTGCGCTCCAAAGGGATATCTTGAAATAACATGATGTAGATAATTAAATAATCAAAAGAAAAACGTGTTAATTTTACACTCTTAGAAAAGAAGGTTCCTTATAGAACCAAAAAGGCTTCTCTCACTTCCTTAATATATGGAATTACTAAAAGTTATATATATTTTGGGGTTCAGTGAAGAAGAACCTCTAGAGTTCTGATCAATGAAAGGTGAATGTTTAGAGGATGTGAACCCAGCAGACCTCCAGTGGTCAGATCAATTCCTCACGTTTTTTCCAGCGCCCGGCCCGGTGTCACGTCCTGACCAGTATAGAGTATATTTGGTTATTGTAGTTTGGTCAGGACGTGGCAGAGGGGAGTTGATGTATGTTTATGGGGTTTGTCACTGGTCTATGTCTGTGTTTCTATGTCTAGTTAATTGGAGTTGGACTCTCAATTGAAGGCAGGTGTGTTGAGTTGCCTTTGATCGGGGGTCCTATATAGTAGGGTGTGTTTGTCTTTGTGTTTCGTGGGTAGTTGGATTCATGGATGCGCACGACCCTGATTTACCATTTTGGATAGTTTCTGGAACGCACGAACAAAACGCCGCTATTCGGATATAACGATGGATTATTTTGGACCAAACCAACATTTGTTATTGAAGTAGCAGTCCTGGGAGTGCATTCTGACGAAGACAACAAAGGTAATAACATTTTTGTTATAGTAAATCTGATTTTGGTGAAGGCTAAACTTGCCGGGTGTCTAAATAGCTATCCCGTGATGGCTGGGCTATGTACTTAGAATATTGCAAAATGTGCTTTCACCAAAAAGCTATTTTAAAATCGGATATAGAGTGCATAGAGGAGTTCTGTATCTATAATTCTTAAAATAATTGTTCTGCTTTTTGTGAACGTTTATCGTGAGTAATTTAGTAAATTGTTAGTAAATTCCCCGGAAGTTTGCGGGGGGTATGCTAGTTCTGAACGTCACATGATAATGTAAAAAGCTGTTTTTTGATATAAATATGAACTTGATTGAACAAAACATGCATGTATTGTATAACATAATGTCCTAGGTGTGTCATCTGATGAAGATCAAAGGTTAGTGCTGCATTTAGCTGTCTTCTGGGTTTTTGTGACATTATATGCTAGCTTGAAAAATGGGTGTCTGATTATTTCTGGCTGGGTACTCTGCTGACATAATCTAATGTTTTGCTTTCTTTGTAATGCCTTTTTGAAATCGGACAGTGTGGTTAGATAAAGGAGAGTCTTGTCTTTAAAATGCTGTGAAATAGTCATATGTTTGAAAAATTGAAGTTTTTGTATTTTTGAGGGATTTTAATTCGCGCCACGCCTATCATTGGATATTGGAGCAGGTGTTCCGCTAGCGGAACGTCTAGATGTAAGAGGTTAAAGACTGGGTTTAGTTGATTGTATGGCACTGCTCATGTCCGCGTTCTCGAACTGTCCGCGTTTCCGTACAGAACTGTCCGCGTCCGCGTCCGGTGTGGCACCAAGCATATTGTCCAGTTACGCGCAGAGTGGACTGAGGTAAATTTTGGGGAATAACGATGGAGTTTGTTACAGTGTTGAAACACCAAACTTTATTGTTCAATTAGCTTTTTGCTTTATGGTCAGGGACAGTATGAGTGTAGCCAGATCCTTTTCACTCTATATCCTTGTTTCATTTTGTGGTTCACCGGATTCGTCATCATCATCGAGACAAACGACAGACGAAAGTCCTGCTAGCTAGCCAAGCTAGTCGGTACAGCTAGGTAAGCTAGCTAGCTACTCTACCAGCAGCATCCTAGTTATCCTAGCTAGTCGGTACAGCTAGGTAAGCTAGCTAGCTACTCTACCAGCAGCATCCTAGTTATCCTAGCTAGTCGGTACAGCTAGGTAAGCTAGCTAGCTACTATACCAGCAGCATCCTAGTTATCCTAGCTAGTCGGTACAGCTAGGTAAGCTAGCTAGCTACTCTACCAGCAGCATCCTAGTTATCCTAGCTAGTCGGTACAGCTAGGTAAGCTAGCTAGCATCTCTACCAGCAGCATCCTAGTTATCCAAGCTAGTCGGTACAGCTGGGTAAGCTAGCTAGCTAGCTACCCTACCAGCAGCATCCTAGTTATCCTAACTAGTTGGTACAGCTGGGTAAGCTAGCTAGCTAGCTACTCTACCAGCAGCATCCTAGTTATCCTAGCTTGTCGGTACAGCTGGGTAAGCTAGCTAGCTACTCTACCAGCAGCATCCTAGTTATCCTAGCTAGTCGGTACAGCTAGGTAAGCTAGCTAGCTACTCTACCATCAGCATCCTAGTTATCCTAGCTAGTCGGTACAGCTGGGTAAGCTAGCTCGCTACACTACCAGCAGCATCCTAGTTATCCTATCCTCCCTCTCTCGTTGACGGATGCTGGCTACCTCTGTCCGGTTCTCCTCTCTTCACTAGATGGATGGTAACATTAGTGTTTAACCCCTCTGTATCCAAGGACCAATCTTTTGAATATTATTTTCGGGGCGCCTCAAGTAGGCTGGACACATTCCATTATTTTTTTTAATTCTCAGCTGCCTCACCAACGTCTGAATGTGCATTAATAACTTTTAATTGCTAAATATTTCCAATAGATGGCAGCATAAGACCACGAAGCATCAGTTATAGGCTACAAGCAGCAATATGATTGACATAAAATAGCATGCAACCACAGACTATATGTCCCAGGATTTTCTAAAATGGTCACTCATTAACATAACTTTAGTTAGCTATATATCTCGTTTTAGGGCTGTGTTGCTTTTGGGAGAGCAAAATAATAGTGACTATAGCAGGTATTGAACCCCGGGTAAATTATCACTAGTCAGAACCTCAACCTCAGTATACATGCATTATAAAAAGTAATGTTAATATCTTATATTGCGAGTAAACAACCTCGGAATAGAAAAGACAAGAGTGCATCATCCAGCCCGCCAATAAATTACATAATTCAACCCTCCCGGTTAGTAAATTCCCCTC
>NW_027675358.1:645000-665000 GCF_965601325.2 Salmo salar
AAGTAAAGTTGATCTGTCAATTATTCATTATTGTGTTAATGAGAAAGCATTTCTTCTCTTGCTTAACTTATTTACTTGATTTATTTTAGTTGCTTGAAGAGAAAATGATGACATTTGTGAAGAACGAGCTGAAGATGTTCAAGAGGATTCTTAGTCCAGAACTCCCAGAAGGCTTTGAGAGTCAGAAGCAGGATGAGGAAGTGGTGGATGCTGAAGATGAGAAGCAGGAGAGCAGTGCCAGAGAGGGGGCTCTGAAGATCACACTGCACGTCCTGAGGAAAATGAACCAGAAGGAGCTTGCTGACACACTGGAGAAATGTAAGATCTGTCTGCCTCATGTTGAATGCTGTTTTATAACATTTAAAAGCTGTAGCTAAAGTACAGCTAAAGTAGCTGAGTAACTCAATGATATTGTAGCAGCCTTAACACAACACCTCATCAAGTAGCAGAAGGGATGTGTTGTGTTGATTAATTTAGAGAGAGAGACAGAGACAGAGAGACAACATTAATAATACCATCAATAATACCAATAATTACATTATCAGTCACACCAGTCTGTAATGCATTATGAAAACATTTAAACAGTCAGTTAAGAGAATAAATGATTATAATTTAAAATGTTATAACAGTCCTACAATACTGTAGGCATTAAAACAGACGTAATATTAATATCCTCTGTGCTATTTCTTCATTCAGATGAGCTTGCTGTGATTTGCCAACGTGAACTCAAATCTAATCTAAAGAAGAAGTTTCAATGTGTATTTGAGGGGATCGCTAAACAAGGAAACCCAACACTTCTCAATAAGATCTACACAGAGCTCTACATCACAGAGGGTGGAACAGGAGAGGTCAATAATGAACATGAGCTGAGACAGATTGAGACAACAACCAGGAAACAAGCAAGACCAGAGACTGCAGTCAAATGTAACGACATCTTCAAACCCTTAACTGGACAAGACAAACTTATCAGAACTGTGCTGACAAAGGGAGTCGCTGGCATTGGAAAAACAGTCTCTGTGCAGAAGTTCATTCTGGACTGGGCTGAAGGAAAAGCCAATCAGGATGTTCAATTTGTGTTTTCATTCCCTTTTCGGGAGCTGAATTTGATGAAAGGGGACAAACACACTTTGATTGAACTTGTCAATCACTTCTCAATGGAAACCAAACAATCAAGAATCTCCATCTACAACAAGTACAAAGTTGTGTTCATCTTTGATGGTCTGGATGAGTGCCGACTGCCCCTAGACTTCCAGAAGAACAAGATCTGTTGGGACGTCACAGAGTCAACCTCAGTGGATGTTCTGCTGACAAATCTCATCAAGGGAAATCTGCTTCCCTCTGCTCTCATCTGGATAACTACCCGACCTGCAGCAGCCAATAAGATCCCTTCAGGGTGTGTTGACCAGGTGACAGAGGTACGAGGGTTCAATGACCCACAGAAGGAGGAGTACTTCAGAAAGAGATTCAGTGATGAGGAGCTGGCCAGCAGAATCATCTCACACATAAAGACATCAAGGAGCCTCCACATCATGTGCCACATTCCAGTCTTCTGTTGGATTTCTGCAACAGTCCTCGAACACATGCTGAAACATAAGAGAGAAGAGATGCCCAAGACTCTGACTGAGATGTACACACACCTTGTGGTGTTTCATACCAAACAGAAGAATGAAAAGTATCTTGGGAAAGAAGAGACAGGTCCACACTGGAATAAAGAGAGCATTCTGTCACTGGGAAAACTGGCTTTTCAACAGCTAGAGAAGGGCAATTTGTTTTTCTATGAAAAAGACCTGAAAGAGGCTGGCATTGATGTCAATGAAGCCTCTGTGTACTCAGGATTGTGCACACAGATCTTTAAAGAGGAATGTGTTCTGTACCAAGACAAGGTGTACTGCTTCGTTCATCTGAGCATTCAGGAGTTTCTGGCTGCTGTGTATGTGTTCCTCTCATTCATCAACCAAAATGAGAATCTCATGGACAAACAGCAAACAAAGTCCAGCATCTTTTCTCTGCTGTACAGAGACAAGTCTGAAGTTACTGTCTACAAGAGTGCTGTGGATAAAGCCTTACAAAGTGAGACAGGAAACCTGGACCTTTTCCTCCGCTTCCTTCTGGGACTCTCACTGGAGTCCAATCAGAAGCACTTACGAGGTCTACTGACAAAGACAAGAAGCACCTCACAGAGCAATGAAGAAACAGTGAACTACATCAAGGAGAAGATCAGGGAGAATCCCTCTCCAGAGAGGAGCATCAATCTGTTCCACTGTCTGAATGAACTGAATGACCATTCTCTAGTGGAGGAGATCCAAAGCTACCTGAGCTCAGGAAGTCTCTCAGAAGAAGAACTGTCACCTGCACAGTGGTCAGCTCTGGTCTTTGTGTTGCTGACTTCAGAAAAGGAGCTGGATGTGTTTGACCTGAAGAAATACTCCAGATCAGAGGAAAGTCTTCTGAGGCTGCTGCCAGTGGTCAAAGCCTCCAGAGCTGCTCTGTGAGTAAATAAAATGACATCATCTGGAAGAATCATCTGGAGGAAATATTCAGTTTAGAGAAAAATATGTATTATAATATGTATATAATATTATTTTGAATAACATATTGAATCAGATATTCAATCTAGTATAACAATATGACCATACAATTCTAGGAGACGGAAGATGAATCTATATGTTGTTTGAGAGAATAAACCAAATGCATCGTCCATTGTCCTTCTACACTACTTGTTAATTTAACAGTGTGTTTGTGAAGTCATGATGATCTCTTTGCAGGCTGTCAGGCTGTGGAGTCACAGAGGAAGGCTGTGCTTCTCTGGTCTCAGCTCTGGAGTCAAACCCCTCACACCTGAGAGAGCTGGACCTGAGTAACAATGACCTGAAGGATTCAGGAGTGGAGCTGCTCTCTGCTGGACTGGAGGATCAACACTGCAGACTGAAGACTCTGAGGTCAGTATTCCTTTCGTTGGTCAACAAGTGGTAACTGTTCACCAGATCCACATGTGTTTACCGGACACACATAGTCCACACCATATGTGTTTGGACAGTGAAGCTTACAGTTTTAAATGTGGTGCAATGCTCCAGCATTTTGGATTTGAGATGTTTCATATTAGGTGACCTTACATAATGTCACCTTTTATTTGAGGGTATTTTCATGCATATCTGTTTTACCGTTTAGAAATTAAAGCACTTTCTGTACATAGTTCTCCCATTTGAATAAGTCTTAATTATTTGGACAAATTCACTTATATTGTATTAAAGTAGTCATAAGTTTAGTAGTTGTACCATATTCCATGCCTGCAGTGATTACATCAAGCTTGTGATTCTACAAACTTGTTGAATTCATTTTTCAGTTTGTTTTGGTTGTGTTTTGGATGATGTTTTTCCTAATAGAAACTGAATGGTGAATAATGTCCTGTCATTTTGGAGTCACTTCACTTGTATTGTCAGTAAGAATAGAAGATGTTTCTGAACACTTCTACATTCATGTGGATGCTACCATGATTATGAATAATCATGAATGAATCGTTAATGATGATGAATGAGAAAGTTACAGAGGCACAAAGATCAGACCCCCTTTGTTATTGGTGTTATTCTGTATACTTCTGGCCCTTCTTTGGACACTGTGTTAACTAACCTCCAGACGAGCTTCAATGCCATACACCTCTCCTTCCGTGGCCTCCAACTGCTCTTAACTACAAGTAAAACTAAATGCATGCTCTTCAACCGATCGCTGCCTGCACCTGCCCGCCCGTCCAGCATCACTACTCTGGATGCTTCTGACTTAGAATATGTGGACACCTACAAATACCTAGGTGTCTGGTTAGACTGTAAACTCTCCTACCAGACTCACTATAAGCATCTCCAATCCAAAGTTAAATCTAGAATTGGCTTCCTATTTCGCAACATAGCATCCTTCACTCATGCTGCCAAACATACCCTTATAAAACTGACCATCCTACCGATCCTCGACTTCGGCGAAGTCATTTACAAAATAGCCTCCAATACCCTACTCAATACATTGAATGCAGTCTATCACAGTGCCATCCGTTTTGTCACCAAATCCCCATATACAGTACTACCCACCACTGCAACCTGTACGCTCTCGTTGTCTGGCCCTCGCTTCATACTCGTCGCCAAACCCACTGGCTCCAGGTCATCTACAAGACCCTGCTAGGTAAAGTCCCCCCTTATCTCCGCTCACTGGTCATCATAGCAGCACCCACCTGTAGCACGCGCTCCAGCAGGTATATCTCCCTGGTCACCCCCAAAGCCAATTCCTCCTTCGGCCGCCTCTTCTTCCAGTTCTCTGCTGCCAATGACTGGAACGAACTACAAAAATCTCTAAAACTGGAAACACTTATCTCCCTCACTAGCTTTAAGCACCAGCTGTCAGAGCAGCTCACAGATTACTGCACCTGTACATAGCCCATCTATAATTTAGCCCAACTACCTCTTCCCCTACTGTATTTATTTATTTAGCTCCTTTGCTCCCCATTATTTCTACTTTGCACTTTCTTCCACTGCATATCTACCATTCCAGTGTTTTACTTGCTATATTGTATTTACTTTGCCACCATGGCCTTTTTTTGCCTTTACCTCCCTTATTTCACTTCATTTGCTCACATTGTATATAGACTTATTTTTCTACTGTATTATTGACTGTATGTTTGTGTAATACCCTTGTTTGAACCAAGTATTGAGTTTATTTGTTATAATTAATTGGTATTATATTTAAAAGATGATTGAATTGCTCCTAAACTGTAATGTTGTTAATGCATTATGCTTTTTGAAGAAATATTTATTTAATGTATAAGTGAATACATTTACATTTACATTTTAGTCATTTAGCAGACGCTCTTATCCAGAGCGACTTACAAATTGGTGCATTCACCTATAATATCCAGTGGAACAACCACTTTACAATAGTGCATCTAAATCTTTTAAGGGGGGGGTTAGAAGGATTACTTTATCCTATCCCAGGTATTCCTTGAAGAGGTGGGGTTTCAGGTGTCTCCGGAAGGTGGTGATTGACTCCGCTGTCCTGGCGTCGTGAGGGAGCTTGTTCCACCATTGGGGTGCCAGAGCAGCGAACAGTTTTGACTGGGCTGAGCGGGAACTGTGCTTCCTCAGAGGTAGGGAGGCGAGCAGGCCAGAGGTGGATGAACGGAGTGCCCTTGTTTGGGTGTAGGGCCTGATCAGAGCCTGAAGGTACGGAGGTGCCGTTCCCCTCACAGCTCCGTAGGCAAGCACCATGGTCTTGTAGCGGATGCGAGCTTCGACTGGAAGCCAGTGGAGAGAGCGGAGGAGCGGGGTGACGTGAGAGAACTTGGGAAGGTTGAACACCAGACGGGCTGCGGCGTTCTGGATGAGTTGTAGGGGTTTAATGGCACAGGCAGGGAGCCCAGCCAACAGCGAGTTGCAGTAATCCAGACGGGAGATGACAAGTGCCTGGATTAGGACCTGCGCCGCTTCCTGTGTGAGGCAGGGTCGTACTCTGCGAATGTTGTAGAGCATGAACCTACAGGATCGGGTCACCGCCTTGATGTTGGTGGAGAACGACAGGGTGTTGTCCAGGGTCACGCCAAGGCTCTTAGCACTCTGGGAGGAGGACACAAGGGAGTTGTCAACCGTGATGGCGAGATCATGGAACGGGCAGTCCTTCCCCGGGAGGAAGAGCAGCTCCGTCTTGCCAAGGTTCAGCTTGAGGTGGTGATCCGTCATCCACACTGATATGTCTGCCAGACATGCAGAGATGCGATTCGCCACCTGGTTGTCAGAAGGGGGAAAGGAGAAGATTAATTGTGTGTCATCTGCATAGCAATGATATGAGAGACCATGTGAGGATATGACAGAGCCAAGTGACTTGGTTTATAGCGAGAATAGGAGTGGGCCAAGAACAGAGCCCTGGGGGACACCAGTGGTGAGAGCACGTGGTGCGGAGACAGATTCTCGCCACGCCACCTGGTAGGAGCGACCTGTCAGGTAGGACGCAATCCAAGCGTGCGCGGTGCCGGAGATGCCCAGCTCGGAGAGGGTGGAGAGGAGGATCTGATGGTTCACGGTATCAAAGGCAGCAGATAGGTCTAGAAGGATGAGAGCAGAGGAGAGAGAGTTAGCTTTAGCAGTGCGGAGAGCCTCCGTGACACAGAGAAGAGCAGTCTCAGTTGAATGCCCAGTCTTGAAACCTGACTGATTAGGATCAAGAAGGTCATTCTGAGAGAGATAGCAAGAGAGCTGGCCAAGCACGGCGCGTTCAAGAGTTTTGGAGAGAAAGGAAAAAAGGGATACTGGCCTGTAGTTGTTGACATCGGAGGGATCGAGTGTAGGTTTTTTCAGAAGGGGTGCAACTCTCGCTCTCTTGAAGACGGAAGGGACGTAGCCAGCGGTCAAGGATGCGTTGATGAGCGAGGTGAGGTAGGGGAGAAGGTCTCCGGAAATGGTCTGGAGAAGAGAGGAGGGGATAGGGTCAAGTGGGCAGGTTGTTGGGCGGCCGGCCGTCACAAGACGCGAGATTTCATCTGGAGAGAGAGGGGAGAAAGAGGTCAAAGCACAGGGTAGGGCAGTGTGAGCAGGACCAGCAGTGTCGTTTGACTTAGCAAACGAGGATCGGATGTCGTCAACCTTCTTTTCAAAATGGTTGACGAAGTCATCCGCAGAGAGGGAGGAGGGGGGGGGGGAGGGGGAGGAGGATTCAGGAGGGAGGAGAAGGTAGCAAAGAGCTTCCTAGGGTTAGAGGCAGATGCTTGGAGTTTAGAGTGGTAGAAAGTGGCTTTAGCAGCAGAGACAGAAGAGGAAAATGTAGAGAGGAGGGAGTGAAAGGATGCCAGGTCCGCAGGGAGGCGAGTTTTCCTCCATTTCCGCTCGGCTGCCCGGAGCCCTGTTCTGTGAGCTCGCAGTGAGTCGTCGAGCCACGGAGCAGGAGGGGAGGACCGAGCCGGCCTGGAGGATAGGGGACAGAGGAAATCAAAGGATGCAGAGAGGGAGGAGAGGAGGGTTGAGGAGGCAGAATCAGGAGATAGGTTGGAGAAGGTTTGAGCAGAGGGAAGAGATGATAGGATGGAAGAGGAGAGAGTAGCGGGAGAGAGAGAGCGAAGGTTGGGACGGCGCAATACCATCCGAGTAGGGGGAGAGTGAGAAGTGTTGGATGAGAGCGAGAGGGAAAAGGATACAAGGTAGTGGTCGGAGACTTGGAGGGGAGTTGCAATGAGATTAGTGGAAGAACAGCATCTAGTAAAGATGAGGTCAAGCGTATTGCCTGCCTTGTGAGTAGGGGGGGAAGGTGAGAGGGTGAGGTCGAAAGAGGAGAGGAGTGGAAAGAAGGAGGCAGAGAGGAATGAGTCGAAGGTAGACGTGGGGAGGTTAAAGTCACCCAGAACTGTGAGAGGTGAGCCATCCTCAGGAAAGGAACTTATCAAGGCGTCAAGCTCATTGATGAACTCTCCAAGGGAACCTGGAGGGCGATAAATGATAAGGATGTTAAGCTTGAAAGGGCTGGTAACTGTGACAGCATGGAATTCAAATGAGGAGATAGACAGATGGGTCAGGGGAGAAAGAGAGAATGTCCACTTGGGAGAGATGAGGATTCCAGTGCCACCACCCCGCTGGCTCGATGCTCTAGGGGTATGCAAGAACACGTAGTCAGACGAGGAGAGAGCAGTAGGAGTAGCAGTGTTATCTGTGGTGATCCATGTTTCCGTCAGCGCCAGGAAGTCTAGGGACTGGAGGGTAGCATAGGCTGAGATGAACTCAGCCTTGTTGGCCGCAGACCGGCAGTTCCAGAGGCTGCCGGAGACCTGGAACTCCACGTGGGTCGTGCGCGCTGGGACCACCAGGTTAGAGCGGCAGCGGCCACGCGGTGTGGAGCGTTTGTATGGCCTGTGCAGAGGAGAGAGAACAGGGATAGGCAGACACATAGTAGACAAGCTACAGAAGAGGCTACGCTAATGCAAATGAGATTGGAGTGACAAGTGGACTACACGTCTCGAATGTTCAGGAAGTTAAGCTTACGTTGCAAAAATGTTATTGACTAAAATGATACAGTACTGCTGGCTGGTGGAGTAGGCTAGCTAGCAGTGGCTGCGTTGTTGACTTTGAACGTGTAGCTGGCTAGGTAACCTCGGTAGTTTCAGTACTACACCTTGTCATGATACAAAGCAACTTTGTAGCTAGCTAGCTAACATAACACTAATCAAGACGTTCCTTGTAGTGTATTTAGTTTCAACAATGCTGCTCGTCGGTAATAGTTGGCTAGGTTAGGAAAAATGGCGTCGCGGGGGACGGAAATAGCTGGCTAGCTAACCTCGATGGCTGGCTAGCTAACAATTATCAATTAACAATTATCAAGCTATGACAAAGACAACTAGGTAGCTAGCTAGGTAACACTGCACTAGTCAAATCGTTCCGTTGTGAAGTATTAGTAACTACAGCGCTGCTAGTCGGTAACGGATGGCTATCTGGCAGTGGGTTAATGATGACTAGGTGTGTTGAGTAAGTCTGGCGCCGCGTCGCGGCTGGCTAGCACACCTCCATAATACTCAAACTCAAACTACACAATTATCTTAGATACAGAGACAGCACAGACAACTATGTAGCTGGCTAACTAACACTAACACCACACTAATCAAGTCGTTGCGTTGTAATGTAATAGTTTCTGCGGTGCTGCTAGTCGGTAGAAGTTGGCCAGCTAACAGTGATGACTAGCTAGTTAGCAGCTAGCAGTGTTGACTACGTTAGGAGGACGAAGATAGCTAGCCTCAATAATTACTCAGTTACTCTAAACTACACAATTATCTTTGATACAAAGACGGCTATGTAGCTAGCTAAGAAGAATTGCTCAGATCAAACAAATCAAGCCGTTGTAATGTAGCGAAGTGGAATATTACCTGTGGAGCGAAGCGTGGTGCGACTGCTCGCTCCAAACCGGAAGTTGATGAATAGTTTGTTTTACTTTGAAGTTTACGTTTTGACCAATAAGGTCGCTTGTTAAGTTGTGGCCAATGGGAGTTGACCTGGTTAACGGGAGGGAAAAAGACGTTGATGAAAGGATGGACGTTTTACCTCAGGACGGTTGGTGAAGAAAAATTATAAAAGAAGACGACAGAACTACAACAAAACCCATAGCTACTAAGACATGAAGGGAAATACATGTTTTATTTAATAAAAGAGTTGTTATAATTTTGTTAAAACTTAGTAAAGACTGAAGCTACCGTCTCGTCGTGGAGGTATTAGCCAGCCTAGAGGTTAGCCTAGCATCGTGTGACACCGGGAGATAATTGCTTGGGAAGCTTAACGAGTTCGTGTTGCCATGGGGATATCGGTTACTAAGGAGTACTGTCTGCATGGGTAGCTGTGCTGCCTTGGACTTTGTGAGGAAACCTGCATGGAACTGCCATACTTCGCTGAGGGAATATCTACCAAGTCGTGAGTAACCACAATGTGAGGTGCTTAATTTGGACACGGGTTGTGCACGACTCATTGGGGTTTATTATTATTATTTTTTTCTTTTGATGTTGTGTCTGAACATGTATTTGTGTTTGAAAATGTTTTAATACACATATGGAACATTATGTATGTTGCCTTGGTGGAGTCATTAATTGTTTTAATTTAATGCATGGGATGGTTTATCCTGATTCAATAACAGAAACCTATAATCATTTCATCTGAAGTTAATACCCTATTGTCATAACCCTAGATAGTTTACAATAGGAATTCTTATTGGAGATGTCCTTCTCACCTAACATCCCATGCTGCTGAGATACTCTACATATGTTAATATTGTCAGAGTCATATTCAAGCCTGGTGAGAGGGTTACATTTGTTTAACTCCATGTGTTACTCTGTGTTGTTATGTGTCGAACTGCTTTGCTTTATCTTGGCCAGGTCGTAATTGTAAATGAGAACTTGTTCTCAACTTGCCTACCTGGTTAAATAAAGGTGAAATAAATAAATAAATTGGTAATGATGAGAGGTTAGCATGTTTTGTTGTAGCCTCTGCTATTGGTAATGGTGAGAGGTTAGCATGTTTTGTTGTAGCCTCTGTTATTGGTAATGGTGAGAGGTTAGCATGTTTTGTTGTAGTCTCTGTATTGGTAATGGTGAGAGGTTAGCATGTTTTGTTGTAGCCTATGTTATTGGTAATGGTGAGAGGTTAGCATGTTTAGTTGTAGCCTCTGTTATTGGTAATGGTGAGAGGTTAGCATGTTTTGTTGTATCCTCTGTTATTGGTAATGGTGAGAGGTTAGCATGTTTTGTTGTAGCCTCTGTTATTGGTAATGGTGAGAGGTTAGCATGTTTTGTTGTATCCTCTGTTATTGGTAATGGTGAGAGGTTAGCATGTTTTGTTGTAGCCACTGTTATTGGTAATGGTGAGAGGTTAGCATGTTTTGTTGTAGCCTCTGTTATTGGTAATGGTGAGAGGTTAGCATGTTTTGTTGTAGCCTCTGTTATTGGTAATGGTGAGAGGTTAGCATGTTTTGTTGTAGCCTCTGTTATTGGTAATGGTGAGAGGTTAGCATGTTTTGTTGTAGCCTCTGTTATTGGTAATGGTGAGAGGTTAGCATGTTTTGTTGTAGCCTCTGTTATTGGTAATGGTGAGAGGTTAGCATGTTTTGTTGTAGCCTCTGTTATTGGTAATGGTGAGAGGTTAGCATGTTTTGTTGTAGCCTCTGTTATTGGTAATGGTGAGAGGTTAGCATGTTTTGTTGTAGCCTCTGTTATTGGTAATGGTGAGAGGTTAGCATGTTTTGTTGTAGCCTCTGTTATTGGTAATGGTGAGAGGTTAGCATGTTTTGTTGTATCCTCTGTTATTGGTAACGGTGAGAGGTTAGCATGTTTTGTTGTAGCCTCTGTTATTGGTAATGGTGAGAGGTTAGCATGTTTTGTTGTAGCCTCTGTTATTGGTAATGGTGAGAGGTTAGCATGTTTTGTTGTAGCCTCTGTTATTGGTAATGGTGAGAGGTTAGCATGTTTTGTTGTAGCCTCTGTAACTCTCTCACTCATTATTATTCATGATCTTTCTCAATCATGGCAGTCACAGGGTTGATGTAGTCATTGCAGTCAAAGAATATGGGACCAAATACTAAACTTTTGACTAATTTAATACACTATGAGTGAATTGGTCAGAAAACATATGACTTCTTTAAATAGGGGGACTAGATGCATAAAGTGCTTTCATTTTTCTAAATGGCGAATCAGATATGTATGAAAATATCCTCAAATAAAAGGTGACATTATATACTGTCACCTCATATGAAACATTTGATCTGAAATCCAAAATGTTGGAGTATAGAGCCACATTTAAAATGTTATCTTCACTGTCAAAATAGATATGGTGTGGACTGTATACTCAATACAATCTAAATCTGATACCTCACTGTCTGTCTTTTGACTGATACTGCTTTTAAACTGGTCTGGTCAGTCTACTCAAATATTTGTACTATACATGTTTCTATCTGCAGGCAAAACTTTGATAATTTGTAATTTATAATATGATACTTTAATGTATGAGTAGATATGGCAGGTTTCAGGACACTGATGTATCTGAATATTTTGAAGAAATATACTGCCACTATTTTCACCAGCCAAAGAATAGCAGTGTGGTTTTAATATGATTTGACTCTTTGCAGGCTGTCAGGCTGTCTAGTCACAGAGGAAGGCTGTGCTTCTCTGGTCTCAGCTCTGAGGTCAAACCCAACACATTATTTGTAAACGGGTAACAGCGTAAACAGAGAAAGCTAAGCGTGTCATTTTAATACAAAATGTCTGTCATTGTATTTCTTCTGTGTTGGCAGACTCACTGGCTGTAAACTCACAGACACATCCTGTAAAGTGTTGGCCTCAGTTCTCAGTTCAAACCCCTCACACCTGAGAGAGCTGGACCTGAGTAACAATGACCTGAAGGATTCAGGAGTGGAGCTGCTCTCTGCTGGACTGGAGGATCCACACTGCAGACTGGAGACTTTGAGGTTAGTATTCCTGTAGTTGGTCAACAAGTGTTTCGTTGTACCCTCTGTTATTGGTAATGGTGAGAGGTTAGCTTGTTTTGTTGTAGCCTCTGTTATTGGTAATGGTGAGAGGTTAGCATGTTTTGTTGTACCCTCTGTTATTGGTAATGGTGAGAGGTTAGCATGTTTTGTTGTAGCCTCTGTTATTGGTAATGGTGAGAGGTTAGCTTGTTTTGTTGTAGCCTCTGTTATTGGTAATGGTGAGAGGTTAGCATGTTTTGTTGTACCCTCTGTTATTGGTAATGGTGAGAGGTTAGCATGTTTTGTTGTAGCCTCTGTTATTGGTAATGGTGAGAGGTTAGCTTGTTTTGTTGTAGCCTCTGTTATTGGTAATGGTGAGAGGTTAGCTTGTTTTGTTGTAGCCTCTGTTATTGGTAATGGTGAGAGGTTAGCTTGTTTTGTTGTAGCCTCTGTTATTGGTAATGGTGAGAGGTTAGCATGTGTTGTTGTAGCCTCTGTTATTGGTAATGGTGAGAGGTTAGCATGTTTTGTTGTAGCCTCTGTTATTGGTAATGGTGAGAGGTTAGCTTGTTTTGTTGTAGCCTCTGTTATTGGTAATGGTGAGAGGTTAGCTTGTTTTGTTGTAGCCTCTGTTATTGGTAATGGTGAGAGGTTAGCATGTGTTGTTGTAGCCTCTGTTATTGGTAATGGTGAGAGGTTAGCATGTTTTGTTGTAGCCTCTGTTATTGGTAATGGTGAGAGGTTAGCATGTTTTGTTGTATCCTCTGTTATTGGTAATGGTGAGAGGTTAGCATGTTTTGTTGTAGCCTCTGTTATTGGTAATGGTGAGAGGTTAGCATGTTTTGTTGTAGCCTCTATTGGTAATGGTGAGAGGTTAGCATGTTTTGTTGAATCCTCTGTTATTGGTAATGGTGAGAGGTTAGCATGTTTTGTTGTAGCCTCTGTTATTGGTAATGGTGAGAGGTTAGCATGTTTTGTTGTATCCTCTGTTATTGGTAATGGTGAGAGGTTAGCATGTTTTGTTGTAGCCTCTGTTATTGGTAATGGTGAGAGGTTAGCATGTTTTGTTGTAGTCTCTGTATTGGTAATGCTGAGAGGTTAGCATTTTTTGTTGTAGCCTATGTTATTGGTAATGGTGAGAGGTTAGCATGTTTAGTTGTAGCCTCTGTTATTGGTAATGGTGAGAGGTTAGCATGTTTTGTTGTATCCTCTGTTATTGGTAATGGTGAGAGGTTAGCATGTTTTGTTGTAGCCTCTGTTATTGGTAATGGTGAGAGGTTAGCATGTTTTGTTGTATCCTCTGTTATTGGTAATGGTGAGAGGTTAGCATGTTTTGTTGTAGCCACTGTTATTGGTAATGGTGAGAGGTTAGCATGTTTTGTTGTAGCCTCTGTTATTGGTAATGGTGAGAGGTTAGCATGTTTTGTTGTAGCCTCTGTTATTGGTAATGGTGAGAGGTTAGCATGTTTTGTTGTAGCCTCTGTTATTGGTAATGGTGAGAGGTTAGCATGTTTAGTTGTAGCCTCTGTTATTGGTAATGGTGAGAGGTTAGCATGTTTTGTTGTAGCCTCTGTTATTGGTAATGGTGAGAGGTTAGCATGTTTTGTTGTAGCCTCTGTAACTCTCTCACTCATTATTATTCATGATCTTTCTCAATCATGGCAGTCACAGGGTTGATGTAGTCATTGCAGTCAAAGAATATGGGACCAAATACTAAACTTTTGACTAATTTAATACACTATGAGTGAATTGGTCAGA
Organism: Salmo salar; assembly: GCF_965601325.2. Taxonomy (NCBI): domain Eukaryota; kingdom Metazoa; phylum Chordata; class Actinopteri; order Salmoniformes; family Salmonidae; genus Salmo; species Salmo salar. The sequence continues at coordinate 658,714 of NW_027675358.1, forward strand.
AAACATATGACTTCTTTAAATAGGGGGACTAGATGCATAAAGTGCTTTCATTTTTCTAAATGGTGAATCAGATATGTATGAAAATATCCTCAAATAAAAGGTGACATTATATACTGTCACCTCATATGAAACATTTGATCTGAAATCCAAAATGTTGGAGTATAGAGCCACATTTAAAATGTTATCTTCACTGTCAAAATAGATATGGTGTGGACTGTATACTCAATACAATCTAAATCTGATACCTCACTGTCTGTCTTTTGACTGATACTGCTTTTAAACTGGTCTGGTCAGTCTACTCAAATATTTGTACTATACATGTTTCTATCTGCAGGCAAAACTTTGATAATTTGTAATTTATAATATGATACTTTAATGTATGAGTAGATATGGCAGGTTTCAGGACACTGATGTATCTGAATATTTTGAAGAAATATACTGCCACTATTTTCACCAGCCAAAGAATAGCAGTGTGGTTTTAATATGATTTGACTCTTTGCAGGCTGTCAGGCTGTCTAGTCACAGAGGAAGGCTGTGCTTCTCTGGTCTCAGCTCTGAGGTCAAACCCAACACAGTATTTGTAAACGGGTAACAGCGTAAACAGAGAAAGCTAAGCGTATCATTTTAATACAAAATGTCTGTCATTGTATTTCTTCTGTGTTGGCAGACTCACTGGCTGTAAACTCACAGACACATCCTGTAAAGTGTTGGCCTCAGTTCTCAGTTCAAACCCCTCACACCTGAGAGAGCTGGACCTGAGTAACAATGACCTGAAGGATTCAGGAGTGGAGCTGCTCTCTGCTGGACTGGAGGATCCCCACTGCAGACTGGAGACTCTGAGGTTAGTATTCCTGTAGTTGGTCAACAAGTGTTTCGTTGTACCCTCTGTTATTGGTAATGGTGAGAGGTTAGCATGTTTTGTTGTATCCTCTGTTATTGGTAATGGTGAGAGGTTAGCTTGTTTTGTTGTAGCCTCTGTTATTGGTAATGGTGAGAGGTTAGCATGTGTTGTTGTAGCCTCTGTTATTGGTAATGGTGAGAGGTTAGCATGTTTTGTTGTAGCCTCTGTTATTGGTAATGGTGAGAGGTTAGCATGTTTTGTTGTATCCTCTGTTATTGGTAATGGTGAGAGGTTAGCATGTTTTGTTGTAGCCTCTGTTATTGGTAATGGTGAGAGGTTAGCATGTTTTGTTGTAGCCTCTATTGGTAATGGTGAGAGGTTAGCATGTTTTGTTGAATCCTCTGTTATTGGTAATGGTGAGAGGTTAGCATGTTTTGTTGTAGCCTCTGTTATTGGTAATGGTGAGAGGTTAGCATGTTTTGTTGTATCCTCTGTTATTGGTAATGGTGAGAGGTTAGCATGTTTTGTTGTAGCCTCTGTTATTGGTAATGGTGAGAGGTTAGCATGTTTTGTTGTAGTCTCTGTATTGGTAATGGTGAGAGGTTAGCATGTTTTGTTGTAGCCTATGTTATTGGTAATGGTGAGAGGTTAGCATGTTTAGTTGTAGCCTCTGTTATTGGTAATGGTGAGAGGTTAGCATGTGTTGTTGTAGCTTCTGTTATTGGTAATGGTGAGAGGTTAGCATGTTTTGTTGTAGCCTCTGTTATTGGTAATGGTGAGAGGTTAGCATGTTTTGTTGTAGCCTCTGTTATTGGTAATGGTGAGAGGTTAGCTTGTTTTGTTGTAGCCTCTGTTATTGGTAATGGTGAGAGGTTAGTATGTTTTGTTGTATCCTCTGTTATTGGTAATGGTGAGAGGTTAGCATGTTTTGTTGTAGTCTCTGTTATTGGTAATGGTGAGAGGTTAGCATGTTTTGTTGTAGCCTCTGTTATTGGTAATGGTGAGAGGTTAGCATGTTTTGTTGTAGTCTCTGTTATTGGTAATGGTAAGAGGTTAGCTTGTTTTGTTGTAGCCTCTGTTATTGGTAATGGTGAGAGGTTAGCATGTTTTGTTGTAGCCTCTGTTATTGGTAATGGTAAGAGGTTAGCATGTTTTGTTGTAGCCTCTGTTATTGGCAATGGTGAGAGGTTAGCATGTTTTGTTGTATCCTCTGTTATTAGTAATGGTGAGAGGTTAGCATGTTTTGTTGTAGCCTCTGTTATTGGTAATGGTGAGAGGTTAGCATGTTTTGTTGTATCCTCTGTTATTGGTAAGGGTGAGAGGTTAGCATGTTTTGTTGTATCCTCTGTTATTGGTAATGGTGAGAGGTTAGCATGTTTTGTTGTAGCCTCTGTTATTGGTAATGGTGAGAGGTTAGCATGTTTTGTTGTAACCTCTGTTATTGGTAATGGTGAGAGGTTAGCATGTTTTGTTGTAGCCTCTGTTATTGGTTCTCTGTAACTCTCTCACTCATTATTATTCATGATCTTTCTCAATCATGGTAGTCACAGGCTTGATGTAGTCGTTGCAGTCAAAGAATATGGGACCAAACACTAAACTTTTGACTAATTTAATACACTATGAGTGAATTGGTCAGGAAACATATGACTTCTTTAACCTCTCTAGGCCAGGTGGCACCAAATCGTCCCACCTACGTAACAGCCAGTGTAATCCTGTGGCGCGTTATTCAAAAACCTCAAAAATGCAAAAACTTCAATTTCTCAAACATATGACTATTTTACACCATTTTAAAGACAAGACTCGTTAATCTAACCACACTGTCCGATTTCAAAAAGGCTTTACAACGAAAGCAAAACATTAGATTATGTCAGCAGAGTACCCAGCCAGAAATAATCAGACACCCATTTTTCAAGCTAGCATATAATGTCACATAAACCCAAACCACAGCTAAATGCAGCACTAACCTTTGATGATCTTCATCAGATGACAAACCTAGGACATTATGTTATACAATACATGCATGTTTTGTTCAATCAAGTTCATATTTATATCAAAAAACAGCTTTTTACATTAGCATGTGACTAGCATGTGACTAGCATTCCCACCGAACACTGCCGGTGAATTTACTAAATTACTCACGATAAACGTTCACAAAAAGCACAACAATTATTTTAAGAATTATAGATACACAACTCCTCTATGCACTCGATATGTCCAATTTTAAAATAGCTTTTCGGTGAAAGCACATTTTGCAATATTCTCAGTAGATAGCCCGGCATCACAGGGCTAGCTATTTAGACACCCAGCAAGTTTAGCACTCACCAAAGTCAGATTTACTATAAGAAAAATGTTATTACCTTTGCTGTCTTCGTCAGAATGCACTCCCAGGACTTCTACTTCAATAACAAATGTTGGTTTGGTTCAAAATAATCCATAGTTATATCCAAACAGCGGCGTTTTGTTCGTGCGTTCAAGACACTATCCGAAAGGGTAAAGAAGGGTGACAAGCATGGCGCAATTCGTGACAAAAAAATTCTAAATATTCCATTACCGTACTTCGAAGCATGTCAACCGCTGTTTAAAATCAATTTTTTATGCCATTTTTCTCATAAGAAAGCGATAATATTCCGACCGGGAATCTGCGTTTAGATAAAAAGAAGAAAGAAAATAAAGCATGGGGTCGACTCGGGCACGCGCCTAAGCCCATTGTCCTCTGATCGGCCATTTGCCAAAAGCGATAATGTGTTTCAGCCAGAGGCTGCATCGATATCGTTCAGCTTTTTCCCAGGCTCTGAGAGCGTATGGGAGCCGTAGGAAGTGTCACGTTAGAGCAAAGATCCTCAGTCTTCAATAAAAAGAGCCAAGATGAAACACAACTTGTCAGACAGGCCACTTCCTGCATGGAATCTTCTCAGGTTTTGGCCTGCCATTTGAGTTCTGTTATACACAGACACCATTCAAACAGTTTTAGAAACTTTAGGGTGTTTTCTATCCAAAGCCAATAATTATATGCATATTCTAGTTACTGGGCAGGAGTAGTAACCAGATTAAATCGGGTATGTTTTTATCCGGCCGTGTCAATACTGCCCCATAGCCCTAACAGGTATAGGGGGACTAGATAGATAAAGTGCTTTTATTTTTCTAAATGGTGAAACAGATATGTATGAAAATATCCTCATATAAAAGGTGACATTATATACTGTCACCTCATATGAAACATTTGATCTGAAATCCAAAATGTTGGAGTTTAGAGCCACATTTAACCTCTATGGGCATGCGTCCCACCCCTGGTACACCGTATCAACAACAGGTGAAATATCAAGAGCGCCAAATTTGAAAACAATTAAATGTCATAATTCAAATTTCTCAAACATACAACTATCTTACACCCTTTGAAAGATAAACATCTCCTTAATCTAACCACGTTGTCCGATTTCAAAAAGGCTTTACGGCGAAAGCATAAAGTTAAATTATGTTAGGAGAGTACATTGAAAATAGCTGTGTGTAATGTTTTGTCACTTCAAAGACAGGCGTCACCAAAAGCAGAAAACCAGCTAAAATTATGCACTAACGTTTGACAATCTCCATCAGATGACACTCCTAGGACATTATGTTAGACAATACATGCATTTTTTGTTCTATCATGTTCATATTTATATCCAAAAACAGCGTTTTACTATGGCGTTGATGTTGAGGAAATCTTTTCCCTCCAATAACCGCCAGTCAATCAGCACAACAAATTAAATAATTACTATTCGAAAACATTGGTAAAATATTATATTGTCATTCAAAGAATTATAGATTTACATCTCTTGAACGCAACCGGATTGCCAGATTTAAAAATAACCTTACTGGGAAATCACACTTTGCAATAATCTGAGCACTGCGCCCAGAAAAATACGCTTTGCGATACAGACTAACCGCCATGTTGGAGAGATCTAAAATCGAAAATACTATGTAAATAATCCATTACCTTTGATTCTCTTCATCAGATGTCACTTCCAGGAATCCCAGGTCCATAACAAATGTAGTTTTGTTCGAACAAGCTCATTATTTATGTCCAAAAAGCTCCGTGTCGTTAGCACATGAACTAAGCCCGCTGGACTTGTCTTCATGAAAGACGTGAAAAAAAATATTTACGTTCGTTCAAACATGTCAAACGTTGTATAGCATAAATCATTAGTGCCTTTTTCAACCAGAACATGAATAAAATTGAAGGCGGACGAATGCATTCTCTTTTAAAACGTATTGGAACGAGGGTACCCAACATGAACTCGCGCGCCAGAGTCTAATCGGCCATCACCGTTCCAAGGCTCTTGTTCGGTCAGATCTCACAGTAAAAGACTCAAAACACTTTGTAAAGGCTGGTGACATCTAGTGGAAGCAATAGGAAGTGCCAAAAGATTAATAAGCCCCTGTGTGTTTCAATGGCATAGGCTTAAAGGTAATTCAACACATCAGGTATCCACTTCCTGTCAGAATTTGTCTCAGGGTTTTGACTGCCATATGAGTTCTGTTATACTTACAGACACCATTCAAACAGTTTATAAAAATTCAGAGTGTTTTCTATCCAAACCTGAACAATAATATGCATATTCTAGCTTCTGAGTTGGTGTAGGAGGCAGTTAAAAATGGGCACATATTTTTTTCAAAATTCTCAATACTGGCCCCTATCCCCAATTAAAATGTTATCTTCACTGTCAAAATAGATATGGTGTGGACTGTATACTCAATACAATCTAAATCTGATACCTCACTGTCTGTCTTTTGACTGATACTGCTTTTAAACTGGTCTGGTCAGTCTACTCAAATGTTTGTACTATACATGTTTCTATCTGCAGGCAAAACGTTGATCATTTGTAATTTATAATATGATACATTAATTTCTGAATAGATATGGCAGGTTTCAGGACACTGATGAATCTGAATATGTTGAAGAAATATACTGCCACTATTTTCACCACCAAAGAATAGCAGTTTGATTTTAATATGATTTGACTCTTTGCAGGCTGTCAGGCTGTCTAGTCACAGAGGAAGGCTGTGCTTCTCTGGTCTCAGCTCTGAGGTCAAACCCCTCACACCTGAGAGAGCTGGACCTGAGCTACAATCACCCAGGAGACTCAGGAGTCAGACTGCTCTCTGCTGGACTGGAGGATCCACACTGCAGACTGGAGAAACTCAAGTATGTAGAGGGTTTATGTCAATGTTCATATCAGACATGTTTGACTTTTCAGGCTAGTTAAGACAATCATTCTGACCACCACTTGGACAAAGTTGTGTGTGTGTGTGTGTGTATTTGTCCTGTGTGTGTGTGTGTGTATTTGTCCTGTGTGTGTGTGTGTGTATTTGTCCTGTGTGTGTGTGTGTGTGTGTGTGTGTGTGTGTGTGTGTGTGTGTGTGTGTGTGTGTGTGTGTGTGTGTGTGTGTGTGTGTGTGTGTGTGTGTG
>NW_027675358.1:675000-695000 GCF_965601325.2 Salmo salar
ACACCAACGTTTACAAAGAGTTGATGTGTGTGTGTGTGTGTGTGTGTGTCTGTGTGTGTGTGTGTAATTAATGTGAATAAGTGTGTTTTATATTACCATACAGTATAACATATGATCATTCAACAAGTCTCAAGTTACCTTAACTTCTCCTTTTGATACCTAGAAACATCTACATTAAATGAATTAGTGAAAAGTGAGTTAACATTCTAATGTGAATGATGATGATTTCTAATATTGTGTCTGGTTTCATCCATCAGATGTCTGTGATCTCACACTGGACCTAAACACAGTAAACAGACTCCTCTCTCTGTCTGAGGAGAACAGAAAGGTGACATGTAGGAGAGAGGAGCAGCCGTATCCTGATCACCCAGAGAGATTTGAGGACTGTGAACAGGTGCTGTGTAGAGAGAGTCTGACTGGGCGCTGTTACTGGGAGGTAGAGTGGAGTGGGGGGGCTGATATAGGAGTGACATATAAAGGAATCAACAGGAGAGGAAGGGGTGAGGACTGTTGGCTTGGACACAATGACAAGTCCTGGAGTCTGTTCTGCTCTGACTACAGTTACTCTGCTTGTCATAATAATAATCCCACTACCATAGACGTCCCCTCCTCCAGCCCCCACAGAGTAGGAGTGTATCTGGACTGGTCAGCCGGCACTCTGTCCTTCTATAGAGCCTCCTCTGACACACTGACCCACCTGATCACATTCACCTCCACATTCACTGAGCCCCTCTATCCAGGGTTTTGGGTTTATGATGAATCCTCAGTGTCCCTGAAATAATAACTGGACACACACACACTGAACACACACACACACACACACAAACATGACAGGCTTGTAATATTTTCTGATCTTTTACCACTTTGCATTTTTTATGATATATTTTACTGTTTGTGTTTGTACCACAGGAGGTTGGTGGGACCTTATTTAGGGAGGACAGGCTTGTAATGGCTGGAGTGGAATAAGTGGAATGGTATCAAACACGTGGTTTCCATGTGTTCCATTTCATTCACTCTGTTCCAGACATTATTATGAGCCGTCCTCCCCTCGGCAGCCTCCTCTGGTATGTACTGTCCTGTATGTGAGAGAGCGCCAACAAGGAATTACAATGTATGTATTACTTTTAATACCTGCAAATGACAAATAAACTACTGGAACTCCTTATGAATGTCTGCAGCCGACAAGAGGTGAAAATATTACCGGAATATTCTGCAAAATGTTGATGAAGACGTCACTCAATCCACCCAAAACAACATGCAGTCTTTCCACAAGACTCCCATGAAGTTATAGTGTGACGTTATGAGTCGACGTTAAAGTAACATTCTCACAACATACTGCACTTGTTTTATCCTGTTTTAGATGTATCCTCTGTTTAAACATTTAAACTCTTACAATAACACCGTTAAAATACCAATGTGATCATTTCTTGTCTTTTATGTTGGAAAAACAAATTGTACAATTATATGTGGACATACGCTCCATAGTTGTACAAGTATACATGGTTATATTGTACTTTTTATAATAAAACATACTTGAAACAAGAAAAAGCATGTTAATTGTGGTAACAATTTAATTATTGATTTTACATTGCTTCTCCCTGTCTCATGTTGTAATGGCTGTCGTGGTGAATGGATGACAAAACGCAGATGGGAATGCTCATTCTTCTATTTAATTAGAATAAAATGAACACGGAAAACAAGAAAGCCTGTCTGTCGGTTTGTCATTTTTTGGACTTACATACAGCAGTGCAAAATCAACAACCCACAAACCCCAGGTGAAAACACACTCCTAATATATGACTCCCAATCAGGAACAACGACATACAGCTGTTCCTGATCGGGAGCCACACAGACTAACAAAGAAACAGAACAACTAGATAAACCATAGAAAACCAACTGTCACAAAATCCATCGTGCTGTTGAAAGGAGGACCAAGGCGCAGCGGGAATATGGATGCTCATATTTTAATTTTAAAAAAAGGAGTAAAGCATCCACTGAAAAAACAATAAACACAACAGGGACAGTCTTACAGGCATACAAAAACGCAGTGCAAGAACAACCACCCACAACCCCAAAGAAAAACACACACACCTATATAGGACTTCCAATCAACGGCAACTCAACACACCTGCCTTCAATTGGAAGTCCCAATCAACAATACAAACATTCCCATACACAAAACTGCCACGTCCTGACCCCAAAACTAAAACAATAGCTCCATCTGCTGGTCAGGACGTGACAGTACCCCCCCCCCCCTAAAGGTGCAGACCCCGGAATGCACCTACCAACAGAAAACACCAACAAAAAACCCATAAACAATAACCCCTAAACAATAAGGGAGGGAAGGGGGGTGGCTGCTGTCACCGACGGCACTGTGCTACACCCTCCCTCCCCAACCCACCTATCCTGGAGGTGGCTCAGGTGCAGGACGTGGACCTCGCTCCACCTTCGGCGTCGCCCACTTTGGTGGCGCCGATAGCTGCACCGGGCAGACGGGCCACTCGGGCTGACCCTGGCAGACCGACCACTCGGGCTGGGTCGGAAGACATGCGGGCCACTCGGGCTGGGCCGGAGACAGGAGGACCACTCGGGCTGGGCCGGAGGACAGGAGGGCCACTCGGGCTGGGCCGGAGGGCAGGAGGGCCACTCGGGCTGGGCCGGGGGCCACTCGGGCCACTCGGGCTGGGCAGGAGGGCCAGTCGGGCTGGGCCGGAGGACAGGAGGGCCACTCGGGCTGGGCCGGAGGACAGGAGGGCCACTCGGGCTGGGCCGGAGGGCAGGCAGGGCACCCTGGCAGAACCGGGCAGTCGGGCCACTCTGGCAGAACCGGGCAGTCGGGCCACTCTGGCAGAACCGGGCAGTCGGGCCACTCTGGCAGAACCGGGCAGTCGGGCCACTCTGGCAGAACCGGGCAGTCTGGCAGAACCGGGCAGTCTGGCCACTCTGGCAGTTCCGGGCAGTCTGGCCACTCTGGCAGAACCGGGCAGTCTGGCCACTCTGGCAGAACCGGGCAGTCTGGCCACTCTGGCAGAACCGGGCAGTCTGGCCACTCTAGCAGAACCGGGCAGTCTGGCCACCCTGGCAGAACCGGGCAGTCGGGCCACTCTGGCAGTTCCGGGCAGTCGGGCCACTCTGGCAGCTTCTGACTAGCGGGCGGCTCTGGCGGCTCCTGACTAGCGGGCGGCTCTGGTGACTCCTGACTGGCGGGCAGCTCTGGTGACGTACGACTGGCGGGCAGCTCTGGCGACGTACGACTGGCGGGCAGCTCTGGCGACGTACGACTGGCGGGCAGCTCTGGCGACGTACGACTGGCGGGCAGCTCTGGTGACTGTTGACTGACGGGCAGCTCTGGCGACTGTTGACTGGCGGGCAGCTCTGGTGACTGTTGACTTGCGGGCAGCTCTGGCGACTTACGCCTGGCGAGACTGGGCTGACGCACTAGACTCCTGATGCGTGGGGCTGGTACTGGACGTGCCAGCCTGGAGACACGCACCTCCATGCTAGTGCGTCTAGCGGGAAACACCGGACCGAAAGGGCGCACTGGTGGTCTTGAGTGCAGGGTTGGCTTCACCCCTTCCGCTCGATGCTCACCTTGCCCTGGCACCTGCGGGGCGCTGGTACCGGGCGGACTGGGCTGTGCGTCCGTATAGGCGAGATGGTGCGTACCTCAGCGTAACATGGCGCCCTCCACCTCATACGCACCTCCCTGTAGTCACGGGTAGCTGGCTTACGGCTCTTCCCTGGCCTGGCCAAACTACTCGTGTGCCCCCCCCAAAAAAAAATGTTGGGGCTGCCTCTCAGGTTCCCTTAGCTCCCTTAACTTGTCCTCCCAGAATTGTCTTTCGTCCTGCCAGGTCCATTCCTCCATTTTTTTCTCCAGTGGCTTCCTCCTCTTCTGCTGCTTGGTCCTTTGGTGGGTGGTTCTGTCACAAAATCCTTCGTGCTGTTGAAAGGAGGACCAAGGCGCAGCGGGAATATGGATGCTCATATTTTAATTTTTTAAAAAGGAGTAAAGCATCCACTGAAAAAACAATAAACACAACAGGGACAGTCTTACAGGCATACAAAAACGCAGTGCAAGAACAACCACCAATAACCCCAAAGAAAAACACACACACCTATATAGGACTTCCAATCAACGGCAACTCAACACACCTGCCTTCAATTGGAAGTCCCAATCAACAATACAAACATTCTCATACAAAAAACTGCCACGTCCTGACCCCAAAACTAAAACAATAGCTCCATCTGCTGGTCAGGACGTGACACCAACACTAGAACAAAACTTAAACCCCAGACTACATAAATCAAACACCCCTTAAATAACACACACAACCCGAACCATATGAAACAAATACCCCTCTGCCACGTCCTGACCAAATATAATACAATTACTCCCTCTGCTGGTCAGGACGTGACAGTACCCCCCCTAAAGGTGCAGACCCCAGAATGCACCTAAAAAGAAAAACCAAAATCCCCCCCAAAACAAGAACAAAAACAAAACCCAAATACCCCCTAAACAAAAAGGGAGGGAAGGGAGGGTGGCTGCCGTCAACGACGGCACTAGTGCTACACCCCCCCTCCCCAACCCACCTATACTGGAGGTGGCTTAGGTTCGGGACGTGGACTCCGCTCCACCCTAGGCTTCGCCCACTTAGGTGGCTCTGGACTGGCGGGCGGCTCTGGCGGCTCTGGACTGGCGGGCGGCTCTGGACTGGCGGGCAGCTCCGGACTGGCGGGCGGCTCTGGACTGGCGGGCGGCTCTGGCGGCTCCGGACTGGCGGACGGCTCTTGAAATGTCCAAAAAAGGTATTTAAATGGGCCTACCAGACATCTTCTTGAGAGAAGATAAGGTCAGGGACTCCTGACTTACTCTCTGTCATGTTGAAATAGGTTCTCCTGTCTTACTTTCTGTCATGTTGAGATGGGTTTCCCTGTCTTACTTTCTGTCATGTTGAGATGGGTTAGTTCTTCTTGAGAGAACTAACCCAAAATTAGTCGAACTAACCCAAAATTAGTCGAAAGGCTAAGGGATTCTATTCCTGAGAAGAAGCTGACAGCCTTCAAACAGAGCAAAAAAAGTGGTCCCAAACAATATGTCAAAATGAATAAAAAAATGATACAGCTGTCTTTAATAAGATCAAACTGAACTAACTGCTATCTTGAAATGTTGAAAAAGTGTTTTTAAATAGCTCAGTCTTATCACTCAATATGAGTCAAAATCTGTCCCAGGAGGGGATGGAGGGTGGGTTGGGGTGGTCCCAGGAGGGGTTGGAGGGTGGGTTGGGGTGGTCACAGGAGGGGATGGAGGGTGGGTTGGGGTGGTCCCAGGAGGGGTTGGAGGGTGGGTTGGGGTGGTACCAGGAGGGGTTGGAGGGTGGGTTGGGGTGGTCCCAGGAGAGGATGGAGGGTGGGTTGGGGTGGTCCCAGGAGGGGATGGAGGGTGGGTTGGGGTGGTCCCAGGAGGGGTAGGAGGGTGGATTGGGGTGGTCCCAGGAGGGGTAGGAGGGTGGGTTGGGGTGGTCCCAGGAGGGGATGGAGGGTGGGTTGGGGTGGTCCCAGGAGGGGTTGATGCAGCTCAGGTGAGTGATTTTATATGTGGTTAATTATAATTGTATTTACCTGCAATACCTGGTTTACATAATATACTGATATTTATATTTTAACAGTATTGTGTCTCTAGCTGTATAACCATTCCTGCTGCTTTTTGTTCTTGTCTGTGTTCCTTTATAATAAATAAAAAAGTTGATCACAAAAAAAGGAAAAGTGCGCAGAGTTTCAACTGAAAATCAGAGACGGGAAAATCAAGTCACATGCTTCCACTGTGGCAAGGTGGGAAATCAGGCTTCTTCTACATGCTGGTGTAAGGACATGGATTGTCCAGCCTGTGGTATAAAGGGATGTCAGGATTCTACATGCTGGTGTAAGGACATGGATTGTCCAGCCTGTGGTATAAAGGGATGTCAGGATTCTACATGCTGGTGTAAGGACATGGATTGCCCAGCCTGTGGTATAAAGGGATGTCAGGATTCTACATGCTGGTGTAAGGACATGGATTGTCCAGCCTGTGGTATAAAGGGATGTCAGGATTCTACATGCTGGTGTAAGGACATGGATTGTCCAGCCTGTGGTATAAAGGGATGTCAGGATTCTACATGCTGGTGTAAGGACATGGATTGTCCAGCCTGTGGTATAAAGGGGTGTCAGGATTCTACATGCTGGTGTAAGGACATGGATTGTCCAGCCTGTGGTATAAAGGGATGTCAGGATTCTACATGCTGGTGTAAGGACATGGATTGTCCAGCCTGTGGTATAAAGGGATGTCAGGATTCTACATGCTGGTGTAAGGACATGGATTGTCCAGCCTGTGGTATAAAGGGGTGTCAGGATTCTACATGCTGGTGTAAGGACATGGATTGTCCAGCCTGTGGTATAAAGGGATGTCAGGATTCTACATGCTGGTGTAAGGACATGGATTGCCCAGCCTGTGGTATAAAGGGATGTCAGGATTCTACATGCTGGTGTAAGGACATGGATTGTCCAGCCTGTGGTAAAAAAATACACACTTGACAAATCCTCTAGAAACAAAAAGAGAACAGAAAATGCAAAACGGGAAACAAGAAACATGTTCACACTGTTGAGTAAGAGAACACTGAGGTGAGTGACTCATCAGACCAGGAAATCACACTGAAACACCTTCCACTTCAACCAGACTTACACAGGTGAATCTGTCTCTGTGAGAGGCATCACTGATGTCACAGTTCAGGTATACAGACAAACTGAAAGCTGCCACTCTACCTCCTGAAAGGAGACTATGCGTCACTACTGGGATGTTCATAGTTGGAGAAAATCACACTGGACTGGCCATCAGTGCAGACAATGACACGTGGAAACAGAGACCTACCTGCCATCTTAAAGAAACAGATGGATTTAATGGACAGCAGGGTTGTATGAACGACATCACAGGGAAGCTTGGCATTAAGCCAGACAGCAAACCAAAGGTTCTGAAAGCAGGACCTGTAGCTTCTGCTATCAGACCAAAAGTGGAGGCTGACTTGGAGGCTTTAGTCAAGAACAAAGTACTGGAGCCGGTCAGCATGAGTGAATGCATGAGCAACACCCATCTACCAGTCCTTAACACTAGAACCACCTGGTCTATCAGCCTATCAGAACACCCATCTACCAGTCCTTAACACTAAAACCACCTGGTCTTTCAGCCTATCAGAACACCCATCTACCAGTCCTTAACACTAGAACCACCTGGTCTATCAGCCTATCAGAACACCCATCTACCAGTCCTTAACACTAGAACCACCTGGTCTTTCAGCCTATCAGAACACCCATCTACCAGTCCTTAACACTAGAACCACCTGGTCTATCAGCCTATCAGAACACCCATCTACCAGTCCTTAACACTAGAACCACCTGGTCTATCAGCCTATCAGAACACCCATCTACCAGTCATTAATTAACACTAGAACCACCTGGTCTATCAGCCTATCAGAACACCCATCTACCAGTCCTTAACACTAGAACCACCTGGTCTATCAGCCTATTAGAACACCCATCTACCAGTCATTAATTATCACTAGAACCACCTGGTCTATCAGCCTATCAGAACACCCATCTACCAGTCCTTAACACTAGAACCACCTGGTCTTTCAGCCTATCAGAACACCCATCTACCAGTCCTTAACACTAGAACCACCTGGTCTATCAGCCTATCAGAACACCCATCTACCAGTCCTTAACACTAGAACCACCTGGTCTATCAGCCTATCAGAACACCCATCTACCAGTCCTTAACACTAGAACCACCTGGTCTATCAGCCTATCAGAACACCCATCTACCAGTCCTTAACACTAGAACCACCTGGTCTATCAGCCTATCAGAACACCCATCTACCAGTCCTTAACACTAGAACCACCTGGTCTATCAGCCTATCAGAACACCCATCTACCAGTCCTTAACACTAGAACCACCTGGTCTTTCAGCCTATCAGAACACCCATCTACCAGTCCTTAACACTAGAACCACCTGGTCTATCAGCCTATCAGAACACCCATCTACCAGTCCTTAACACTAGAACCACCTGGTCTATCAGCCTATCAGAACACCCATCTACCAGTCCTTATCACTAGAACCACCTGGTCTATCAGCCTATCAGAACACCCATCTACCAGTCCTTAACACTAGAACCACCTGGTCTATCAGCCTATCAGAACACCCATCTACCAGTCCTTAACACTAGAACCACCTGGTCTATCAGCCTATCAGAACACCCATCTACCAGTCCTTAACACTAGAACCACCTGGTCTTTCAGCCTATCAGAACACCCATCTACCAGTCCTTAACACTAGAACCACCTGGTCTATCAGCCTATCAGAACACCCATCTACCAGTCATTAATTAATACTAGAACCACCTGGTCTATCAGCCTATCAGAACACCCATCTACCAGTCCTTAACACTAGAACCACCTGGTCTATCAGCCTATCAGAACACCCATCTACCAGTCCTTAACACTAGAACCACCTGGTCTATCAGCCTATCAGAACACCCATCTACCAGTCCTTAACACTAGAACCACCTGGTCTATCAGCCTATCAGAACACCCATCTACCAGTCCTTAACACTAGAACCACCTGGTCTATCAGCCTATCAGAACACCCATCTACCAGTCCTTATCACTAGAACCACCTGGTCTATCAGCCTATCAGAACACCCATCTACCAGTCCTTAACACTAGAACCACCTGGTCTATCAGCCTATCAGAACACCCATCTACCAGTCCTTAACACTAGAACCACCTGGTCTATCAGCCTATCAGAACACCCATCTACCAGTCCTTAACACCAGAACCACCTGGTCTATCAGCCTATCAGAACACCCATCTACCAGTCATTAATTAACACTAGAACCACCTGGTCTATCAGCATATACGTCCCCGCTAGAGAAAGTTGCCAGGCGTCCACATTAGCATAAGCATCAGATGCATATCAACCAGCAAGGTGCAAGGTGTGAAAACATGGTTTGTTAAATAAACACTTGATACATAGTGTATAAACTATTGTAAAGGATAAATTACATGAAGAAATATGAGTGGAAATATATAAATAAAATAACAATTGTTAATTCTACAAAGTAGAAAATAAAATTGTCCTGCAGCCTATTTCCCTGACAATAAAACACTACAGCGTAATCCATTTGATCAACTGTATTTGTAGATTCGATTAGTAATGGAGTTATAGTAATTAATAAAGTCAATTTACAGTTTCTTTTGACAAATTAGAAACAAAAAGATCTATAATAATAATAAAACCAGCCAGGTCAGCTGGTGAAACGATTTGCTGTATTCCTAATCAAAAGCACCAGTGAACAATTGTAAAAGATGAATTTCATAAATACATATTTGTGGAAATATATTGATGACAAGATATTAAAACAATAATTTGTTGATTGTATCAGACACTGTACCGCGCCTTTACACGTGAATCAATCCCATCTTCTCTTTATGCTTCGCGTCCACAAACAAATCTAATCGGTTTTCATTGGCCTTGTTCGGTGGGCACCTGCCGACTTGACATTGTGTCTTCTTTCTCCCCCGAGGGAGATGTGGTGCCTGGGGGAAGAGGGAGAGCAGGACCTGCTTCCTGCTTGGTGACTGTAGCTTCTTTCTCCCCCGAGGGAGATGTGGTGCCTGGGGGGAAGAGGGAGAGCAGGACCTGCTTCCTGCTTGGTGACTGTAGCTTCTTTCTCCCCCGAGGGAGATGTGGTGCCTGGGGGAAAAGGGAGAACAGGACCTGCTTCCTGCTTGGTGACTGTAGCTTCTTTCTCCCCCGAGGGAGATGTGGTGCCTGGGGGAAAGGGAGAACAGGACCTGCTGCCTGCTTGGTGACTGTAGCTTCTTTCTCCCCCGAGGGAGATGTGGTGCCTGGGGGAAAAGGGAGAGCAGGACCTGCTTCCTGCTTGGTGACTGTAGCTTCTTTCTCCCCCGAGGGAGATGTGGTGCCTGGGGGAAGAGGGAGAACAGGACCTGCTTCCTGCTTGGTGACTGTAGCTTCTTTCTCCCCCGAGGGAGATGTGGTGCCTTGGGGAAAAGGGAGAGCAGGACCTGCTGCCTGCTTGGTGACTGTAGCTTCTTTCTCCCCCGAGGGAGATGTGGTGCCTGGGGGAAGAGAGAGAACAGGACCTGCTTCCTGCTTGGTGACTGTAGCTTCTTTCTCTGCGTTCATGTGGTTCTCACAAAGCTCACATGCCAGATCCATCATGAAATCTCTCCTGCTGACTGTCTTGTCAAGGCATTGCTTGTACACCACGTGTTGATAGCAGCCATGTCGAGCACATTGTAGAACACTGCAACAGCCCAGCTGCAAGTACCTCATTTTACAGTCTTGCCATCTAAAAGTAATAATATGAATGTAATATAATAAAGGGGATACTATTTGGTGTCTGGCAGATGGAAGACGGTCTGTATATGGTAGAGATACTGTATATACTGTAATGACCTGGCTAGATCATAAAGGGGATACTAGTTGTTGTCTGTATATGGTAGAGATACTGTATATACTGTAATGGCCTGGCTAGATCATAAAGGGGATACTAGTTGGTGTCTGTATATGGTAGAGATACTGTATATACTGTAATGACCTGGCTAGATCATAAAGGGGATACTAGTTGGTGTCTGTATATGGTAGAGATACTGTATATACTGTAATGACCTGGCTAGATCATAAAGGGGATACTAGTTGGTGTCTGTATATGGTAGAGATACTGTATATACTGTAATGACCTGGCTAGATCATAAAGGGGATACTAGTTGGTGTCTGTATATGGTAGAGATACTGTATATACTGTAATGACCTGGCTAGATCATAAAGGGGATACTAGTTGGTGTCTGTATATGGTAGAGATACTGTATATACTGTAATGACCTGGCTAGATCATAAAGGGGATACTAATTGGTGTCTGTATATGGTAGAGATACTGTAATGACCTGGCTAGATCATAAAGGGGATACTAGTTGTTGTCTGTAAATGTCTGTATATGGTAGAGATACTGTATATACTGTAATGGCCTGGCTAGATCATAAAGGGGATACTAGTTGGTGTCTGTATATGGTAGAGATACTGTATATACTGTAATGACCTGGCTAGATCATAAAGGGGATACTAGTTGGTGTCTGTATATGGTAGAGATACTGTATATACTATAATGACCTGGCTAGATCATAAAGGGGATACTAGTTGGTGTCTGTATATGGTAGAGATACTGTATATACTGTAATGACCTGGCTAGATCATAAAGGGGATACTAGTTGGTGTCTGTATATGGTAGAGATACTGTATATACTGTAATGACCTGGCTAGATCATAAAGGGGATACTAGTTGGTGTCTGTATATGGTAGAGATACTGTATATACTGTAATGACCTGGCTAGATCATAAAGGGGATACTAGTTGGTGTCTGTATATGGTAGAGATACTGTATATACTGTATTGACCTGGCTAGATCATAAAGGGGATACTAGTTGGTGTCTGTATATGGTAGAGATACTGTATATACTGTAATGACCTGGCTAGATCATAAAGGGGATAGTAGTTGGTGTCTGTATATGGTAGAGATACTGTATATACTGTAATGACCTGGCTAGATCATAAAGGGGATACTAGTTGGTGTCTGTATATGGTAGAGATACTGTATATACTGTAATGACCTGGCTAGATCATAAAGGGATACTGGTTGGTGTCTGATAGCAGGCTAGTCTTCTTTGTGTGTTCACTGTTCATAGCAGGCTAGTCTTCTTCGCAATCAACTTGTCTGAGGGAAATTGATGTGTAGAAGCTGTCCATGGTCACATTTCTGCATTTGCCCATGTAAGGCTCCACGTGACTCAAAACCACAGTCTCAGACAGTCTCAGACAGTCACCCGCTGGCCTGGTTTCATCTTTCCCCAGTCATGGAAAGACCTTGAGCAAGTTGGTTTGGACATCTGTGGCTAACCAGAACTGAAGTCACATGCACCACTATCAGTTTCTATCTGGTTTCTATTGGCCGTTCATCCATTGACGACAGAATAGCAGATTTTAATTTGATTGTGTTACTAGTTTTTGCTTAGTCGCCAGATCAATGCTGCTGCTGGAGTGGTCATGTGATTAAAACATGGACAACACGGATATTGTTGAAGAAAAATGGAACTTTGGAAATAAAGCTGCACCTCTTGAATGTTGAGAGTTATTTGATAAAGGTAAGTGTCAAGGAAACTGCAGAATCTGCTCTTTCAGATACAGTACTATATAGAAATCACAATGTTTAACCTGCAGAATCTGCTCTTTCAGATACAGTACTATATAGAAATCACAATGTTTTACCTGCAGAATCTGCTCTTTCAGATACAGTACTATATAGAAATCACAATGTTTTACCTGCAGAATCTGCTCTTTCAGATACAGTACTATATAGAAACACAATGTTTTACCTGCAGAATCTGCTCTTTCAGATACAGTATTATATAGAAATCACAATGTTTTACCTGCATGTGACTCTGAAGGAGGATTTGATAAAGAGATGCTCCTTTCACTGCATCTGTCAATTACAAGATGCTCCCATCTCTTCATGTTCAATATGACAACTGATAGGCCTAATATTGTCACTCATCAGATTATTGTAAACGTAACCTTGTCTACAGGCTAACTATTTTCATGTGTGAAATTAGTTTTGGTATAGTTTAGGAGTAGTGTCGATGGGCCAGCTGATCAGGATAACTCTTATCATGTGTGAAATTAGTTTTGGTACAGTTTAGGAGTAGTGTCGATGGGCCAGCTGATCAGGATAACTCTTATAATGTGTGAAATTAGTTTTGGTACAGTTTAGGAGTAGTGTCGATGGGCCAGCTGATCAGGATAACTCTTATCATGTGTGAAATTAGTTTTGGTATAGTTTAGGAGTAGTGTCGATGGGTCAGCTGATCAGGATAACTCTTATCATGTGTGAAATTAGTTTTGGTATAGTTTAGGAGTAGTATCGATGGGCCAGCTGATCAGGATAACTCTTATCATGTGTGAAATTAGTTGTGCTATAGTTTAGGAGTAGTGTCGATGGGCAAGCTGATCAGGATAACTCTTATCATGTGTGAAAT
The DNA here is from genome assembly GCF_965601325.2 of Salmo salar. NCBI lineage: Eukaryota > Metazoa > Chordata > Actinopteri > Salmoniformes > Salmonidae > Salmo > Salmo salar. The sequence goes on from NW_027675358.1 coordinate 688,141, forward strand.
TAGTTTTGGTACAGTTTAGGAGTAGTGTCGATGGGCCAGCTGATCAGGATAACTCTTATCATGTGTGAAATTAGTTGTGGTATAGTTTAGGAGTAGTGTCGATGGGCCAGCTGATCAGGATAACTCTTATCATGTGTGAAATTAGTTTTGGTATAGTTTAGGAGTAGTGTCGATGGGCCAGCTGATCAGGATAACTCTTATCATGTGTGAAATTAGTTTTGGTACAGTTTAGGAGTAGTGTCGATGGGCCAGCTGATCAGGATAACTCTTATCATGTGTGAAATTAGTTGTGGTATAGTTTAGGAGTAGTATCGATGGGCCAGCTGATCAGGATAACTCTTATCATGTGTGAAATTAGTTGTGCTATAGTTTAGGAGTAGTGTCGATGGGCAAGCTGATCAGGATAACTCTTATCATGTGTGAAATTAGTTTTGGTACAGTTTAGGAGTAGTGTCGATGGGCCAGCTGATCAGGATAACTCTTATCATGTGTGAAATTAGTTTTGGTACAGTTTAGGAGTAGTGTCGATGGGCCGGCTGTGAAGGTTGACTGCTATTGTTTGTTTCCCGCTCATCAACTTGGACAGAGTCCAGGACATGTTTTACATCACTCTAAAGGCCTACTGTAACTCATAGCATGTGTTCATTTCCTTACAATACATGTGATTAGTGTTAGAGTTACTGTCAATAAAACAGACCCACAACAGTTGATTTGTGGAAAGTAAAACATAAAAGAGAATATTATTAACCCACAAGGGGTGTGGTCAAATGATTTGCTGCTGATAAATAGGCATAACACAAACTCATCATTACACTATTGTCTTTCTACATTAAATCAACCCCTTCATCCTTCTTATCATTCAGTTAGGCCTCATTTGGGGACGACAGGTAACCTAGTGGTTAGAGTGGAGGGACGGCAGGTAGCCTAGTGGTTAGAGTGGAGGGACGGCAGGTAGCCTAGTGGTTAGAGTGGAGGGGCGGCAGGTAGCCTAGTGGTTAGAGTGGAGGGGGGGCAGGTAGCCTAGTGGTTAGAGTGGAGGGGGGGGCAGGTAGCCTAGTGGTTAGAGTGTAGAGGCGGCAGGTAGCCTAGTGGTTAGAGTGGAGGGGCGGCAGGTAGCCTAGTGGTTAGAGTGGAGGGGCGGCAGGTAGCCTAGTGGTTAGAGTGGAGGGGCGGCAGGTAGCCTAGTGGTTAGAGTGGAGGGGGGGCAGGTAGCCTAGTGGTTAGAGTGGAGGGGGGGGCAGGTAGCCTAGTGGTTAGAGTGTAGAGGCGGCAGGTAGCCTAGTGGTTAGAGTGGAGGGGCGGCAGGTAGCCTAGTGGTTAGAGTGTAGAGGCGGCAGGTAGCCTAGTGGTTAGAGTGGAGGGGCGGCAGGTAGCCTAGTGGTTAGAGTGTAGAGGCGGCAGGTAGCCTAGTGGTTAGAGTGGAGGGGCGGCAGGTAGCCTAGTGGTTAGAGTGGAGGGGAGGCAGGTAGCCTAGTGGTTAGAGTGTAGAGGCGGCAGGTAGCCTAGTGGTTAGAGTGGAGGGGTGGCAGGTAGCCTAGTGGTTAGAGTGGAGGGGTGGCAGGTAGCCTAGTGGTTAGAGTGTAGAGGCGGCAGGTAGCCTAGTGGTTAGAGTGGAGGGACGGCAGGTAGCCTAGTGGTTAGAGTGGAGGGGTGGCAGGTAGCCTAGTGGTTAGAGTGGAGGGGCGGCAGGTAGCCTAGTGGTTAGAGTGGAGGGGCGGCAGGTAGCCTAGTGGTTAGAGTGTAGAGGCGGCAGGTAGCCTAGTGGTTAGAGTGTAGAGGCGGCAGGTAGCCTAGTGGTTAGATTGGAGGGGCGGCAGGTAGCCTAGTGGTTAGAGTGGAGGGGCGGCAGGTAGCCTAGTGGTTAGAGTGGAGGGGCGGCAGGTAGCCTAGTGGTTAGAGTGTAGAGGAGGCAGGTAGCCTAGTGGTTAGAGTGTAGAGGCGGCAGGTAGCCTAGTGGTTAGAGTGGAGGGGTGGCAGGTAGTCTAGTGGTTAGAGTGTAGAGGCGGCAGGTAGCCTAGTGGTTAGAGTGGAGGGGCGGCAGGTAGCCTAGTGGTTAGAGTGGAGGGACGGCAGGTAGCCTAGCGGTTAGAGTGTAGAGGCGGCAGGTAGCCTAGTGGTTAGAGTGTAGGGGCGGCAGGTAGTCTAGTGGTTAGAGTGGAGGGGCGGCAGGTAGCCTAGTGGTTAGAGTGGAGGGGCGGCAGGTAGCCTAGTGGTTAGAGTGGAGGGGCGGCAGGTAGCCTAGTGGTTAGAGTGGAGGGGCGGCAGGTAGCCTAGTGGTTAGAGTGTAGAGGCGGCAGGTAGCCTAGTGGTTAGAGTGTAGAGGCGGCAGGTAGCCTAGTGGTTAGAGTGGAGGGGCGGCAGGTAGCCTAGTGGTTAGAGTGGAGGGGCGGCAGGTAGTCTAGTGGTTAGAGTGGAGGGGCGGCAGGTAGCCTAGTGGTTAGAGTGTAGAGGCGGCAGGTAGCCTAGTGGTTAGAGTGTAGAGGCGGCAGGTAGCCTAGTGGTTAGAGTGGAGCGGCGGCAGGTAGCCTAGTGGTTAGAGTGGAGGGGCGGCAGGTAGCCTAGTGGTTAGAGTGGAGGGGCGGCAGGTAGCCTAGTGGTTAGAGTGTAGAGGCGGCAGGTAGCCTAGTGGTTAGAGTGTAGAGGCGGCAGGTAGCCTAGTGGTTAGAGTGGAGGGGCGGCAGGTAGCCTAGTGGTTAGAGTGGAGGGGTGGCAGGTAGCCTAGTGGTTAGAGTGTAGAGGCGGCAGGTAGCCTAGTGGTTAGAGTGGAGGGACGGCAGGTAGCCTAGTGGTTAGAGTGGAGGGGTGGCAGGTAGCCTAGTGGTTAGAGTGGAGGGGCGGCAGGTAGCCTAGTGGTTAGAGTGGAGGGGCGGCAGGTAGCCTAGTGGTTAGAGTGTAGAGGCGGCAGGTAGCCTAGTGGTTAGAGTGTAGAGGCGGCAGGTAGCCTAGTGGTTAGATTGGAGGGGCGGCAGGTAGCCTAGTGGTTAGAGTGGAGGGGCGGCAGGTAGCCTAGTGGTTAGAGTGGAGGGGCGGCAGGTAGCCTAGTGGTTAGAGTGTAGAGGAGGCAGGTAGCCTAGTGGTTAGAGTGTAGAGGCGGCAGGTAGCCTAGTGGTTAGAGTGGAGGGGTGGCAGGTAGTCTAGTGGTTAGAGTGTAGAGGCGGCAGGTAGCCTAGTGGTTAGAGTGGAGGGGCGGCAGGTAGCCTAGTGGTTAGAGTGGAGGGACGGCAGGTAGCCTAGCGGTTAGAGTGTAGAGGCGGCAGGTAGCCTAGTGGTTAGAGTGTAGGGGCGGGCAGGTAGTCTAGTGGTTAGAGTGGAGGGGCGGCAGGTAGCCTAGTGGTTAGAGTGGAGGGGCGGCAGGTAGCCTAGTGGTTAGAGTGGAGGGGCGGCAGGTAGCCTAGTGGTTAGAGTGGAGGGGCGGCAGGTAGCCTAGTGGTTAGAGTGTAGAGGCGGCAGGTAGCCTAGTGGTTAGAGTGTAGAGGCGGCAGGTAGCCTAGTGGTTAGAGTGGAGGGGCGGCAGGTAGCCTAGTGGTTAGAGTGGAGGGGCGGCAGGTAGTCTAGTGGTTAGAGTGGAGGGGCGGCAGGTAGCCTAGTGGTTAGAGTGTAGAGGCGGCAGGTAGCCTAGTGGTTAGAGTGTAGAGGCGGCAGGTAGCCTAGTGGTTAGAGTGGAGGGGCGGCAGGTAGCCTAGTGGTTAGAGTGGAGGGGCGGCAGGTAGCCTAGTGGTTAGAGTGTAGAGGCGGCAGGTAGCCTAGTGGTTAGAGTGGAGGGACGGCAGGTAGCCTAGTGGTTAGAGTGTAGAGGTGGCAGGTAGTCTAGTGGTTAGAGTGGAGGGACTGCAGGTAGCCTAGTGGTTAGAGTGGAGGGGCAGCAGGTAGCCTAGTGGTTAGAGTGGAGGGGCGGCAGGTAGCCTAGTGGTTAGAGTGTAGAGGAGGCAGGTAGCCTAGTGGTTAGAGTGTAGAGGCGGCAGGTAGCCTAGTGGTTAGAGTGGAGGGGTGGCAGGTAGTCTAGTGGTTAGAGTGGAGGGGCGGCAGGTAGTCTAGTGGTTAGAGTGGAGGGGCGGCAGGTAGCCTAGTGGTTAGAGTGTAGAGGCGGCAGGTAGCCTAGTGGTTAGAGTGTAGAGGTGGCAGGTAGCCTAGTGGTTAGAGTGGAGGGGCGGCAGGTAGCCTAGTGGTTAGAGTGGAGGGGCGGCAGGTAGCCTAGTGGTTAGAGTGGAGGGACGGCAGGTAGCCTAGTGGTTAGAGTGGAGGGACGGCAGGTAGCCTAGTGGTTAGAGTGTAGAGGTGGCAGGTAGTCTAGTGGTTAGAGTGGAGGGACGGCAGGTAGCCTAGTGGTTAGAGTGGAGGGGCAGCAGGTAGCCTAGTGGTTAGAGTGGAGGGGCGGCAGGTAGCCTAGTGGTTAGAGTGTAGAGGAGGCAGGTAGCCTAGTGGTTAGAGTGTAGAGGCGGCAGGTAGCCTAGTGGTTAGAGTGGAGGGGTGGCAGGTAGTCTAGTGGTTAGAGTGTAGAGGCGGCAGGTAGCCTAGTGGTTAGAGTGGAGGGGCAGCAGGTAGCCTAGTGGTTAGAGTGGAGGGACGGCAGGTAGCCTGCGGTTAGAGTGTAGAGGCGGCAGGTAGCCTAGTGGTTAGAGTGTAGGGGCGGCAGGTAGCCTAGTGGTTAGAGTGGAGGGGCGGCAGGTAGCCTAGTGGTTAGAGTGGAGGGGCGGCAGGTAGCCTAGTGGTTAGAGTGGAGGGGCGGCAGGTAGCCTAGTGGTTAGAGTGTAGAGGCGGCAGGTAGCCTAGTGGTTAGAGTGTAGAGGCGGCAGGTAGCCTAGTGGTTAGAGTGGAGCGGCGGCAGGTAGCCTAGTGGTTAGAGTGGAGGGGCGGCAGGTAGCCTAGTGGTTAGAGTGGAGGGGCGGCAGGTAGCCTAGTGGTTAGAGTGTAGAGGCGGCAGGTAGCCTAGTGGTTAGAGTGTAGAGGCGGCAGGTAGCCTAGTGGTTAGAGTGGAGGGGCGGCAGGTAGCCTAGTGGTTAGAGTGGAGGGGCGGCAGGTAGCCTAGTGGTTAGAGTGGAGGGGCGGCAGGTAGCCTAGTGGTTAGAGTGTAGAGGCGGCAGGTAGCCTAGTGGTTAGAGTGTAGAGGCGGCAGGTAGCCTAGTGGTTAGATTGGAGGGGCGGCAGGTAGCCTAGTGGTTAGAGTGTAGAGGCGGCAGGTAGCCTAGTGGTTAGAGTGTAGAGGCGGCAGGTAGCCTAGTGGTTAGAGTGGAGGGGCGGCAGGTAGCCTAGTGGTTAGAGTTGAGGGGCGGCAGGTAGCCTAGTGGTTAGAGTGTAGAGGTGGCAGGTAGTCTAGTGGTTAGAGTGGAGGGGCGGCAGGTAGCCTAGTGGTTAGAGTGGAAGGGCGGCAGGTAGCCTAGTGGTTAGAGTGTAGAGGCGGCAGGTAGCCTAGTGGTTAGAGTGGAGGGGGCGGCAGGTAGCCTAGTGGTTAGAGTGTAGAGGCGGCAGGTAGCCTAGTGGTTAGAGTGTTGAGCCAGTACTTGAAAGGTTGCTGGATTGAATCCCTGAGCTGAGAAGGTAAAAATCTGTCGTTCTGCCCCTGAACAAGGCAGTTAACCCACTGTTCCTAGGCCGTCATTGAAAATAAGAATTTGTTCTTAACTGATTTGCCTAGTTAAATAAAACTTATATTATCATATAAGGTGCACAATTACGGCCCATTTATTCAGTGAGGAAAGGGAGACTCATTAGTGGCTGGCTGGGTACCAAGGTCCAACAGCACATTGTCTTGGTGGGCAGGTAGTAGGTGGGAAATAACTGGTCAAAAGGCTCTTTTTCTGTTCTTGATTTCAAAATTCGGACAAATGAGCAGTGTAAAATACAAACATTTAGGAAAAGTCAGGGATCAGGTCTGATTCTAGTGTTAAAAGTCAGGGAGCAGGACTGATTCTAGTGTTAAAAGTCAGGGAGCAGGACTGATTCTAGTGTTAAAAGTCAGGGAGCAGAACTGATTCTAGTGTTAAAAGTCAGGGAGCAGGTCTGATTCTAGTGTTAAAAGTCAGGGAGCAGGACTGATTCTAGTGTTAAAAGTCAGAGAGCAGGACTGATTCTAGTGTTAAAAGTCAGGGAGCAGAACTGATTCTAGTGTTAAAAGTCAGGGAGCAGGACTGATTCTAGTGTTAAAAGTCAGGGAGCAGGTCTGATTCTAGTGTTAAAAGTCAGGGAGCAGGTCTGATTCTAGTGTTAAAAGTCAGGGAGCAGGTCTGATTCTAGTGTTAAAAGTCAGAGAGCAGGACTGATTCTAGTGTTAAAAGTCAGGGAGCAGGACTGATTCTAGTGTTAAAAGTCAGGGAGCAGGTCTGATTCTAGTGTTAAAAGTCAGGGAGCAGGTCTGATTCTAGTGTTAAAAGTCAGGGAGCAGAACTGATTCTAGTGTTAAAAGTCAGGGAGCAGAACTGATTCTAGTGTTAAAAGGCAGGGAGCAGGACTGATTCTAGTGTTAAAAGGCAAATCCTGCACTTTTCAACCTCATATTCATCCTCTCCAGCACCAAAACAGTATATATATTTCTGAAAACAGCACCTTTCACATTTCTATGATCTGTAGTTTAAAAAAATGAGAAAAAAACTCTTTAAAAACTGTGATTTTCAAAACCTGCAATGAGTTTCTAGCCCAGTAGAGGGCATTTTATTGCTCCCCACACCACTGACAATCAAATTCTGTTTGAAACATCACTGCTTTTAAAATGATTCAACTTTTGATGATGTCATCAGATAGAACTTTTTAACTTCATATTTTTTCTACAAAACTTAGAAATGCACCATTTTCACATCTGATTTTATTTTATTTTTACGGCTGCATTTGTACCTTTTAAAAGTATTTTGTTTAAATATAATTTGCCT